>NW_024725618.1:92500-95427 GCF_018991925.1 Homarus americanus | reverse complement strand
TGTGTGTGTGTGTGTGTGTGTGTGTGTGTGTGTGTGTGTGTGTGTGTGTGTGTGTGTGTGTGTGTGTTAGATCCCACGGAAGAGAGACAATGATACAAGCTCGACTTATAATTTTTTATCATTTATTATTAAAAAAAAAATTCTCTCACATTTTCAGTCAGTCAGTCAGTCAGTTAATCACATCTATTTACTAATCTATGAACTAACCTTTTTCAAGTCAGGTAACATTTATAACAGTACACATTAAGATAGATAAACACGGAGGGGAGGAGGAAGAAGAGAAGCTAGCTATTAATATATGTGTAAATATCTCACTAACATACGAGGGAACAGCGCCACAGAAAACGGGAGATGGGAGAAAACTAAAACACATGAAATACCTGAGTGAACGTGTGTGTGTGTGTGTGTGTGTGTGTGTGTGTGTGACGTCAATATTTAACCCTTGCACTGGCATCACATATCAACAGTAAATACATACAAGTACAGTAACATTAACCCGAGAATTAAATAACCGTGGATAATGAGGCAACGTTATAATCACCGTGTTGACTTTTTTACCTGTTAATGCATTTTACCTTTTAGTAGAGGGAGGATAGGTAGTGTTTATTGCTGATTAATTATTTACCTGTGGGGTGATGTGTGTGTGTGTGTGTGTGTGTGTGTGTGTGTGTGTGTGTGTGTGTGTGTGTGTGTGTGTGTGTGTGTGTGTGTGAAGTTCTGTACGATTCAAATGTACCAGATTCAGATTACAGATTTGACCTCCACACCGAAAGTGGCAACACAATGAACTCGGGAGGTCAGTATGGAGAGGTGTGGAGGCCGCCCGTGTCAGCCCAAAGACCTGAATTGTAACGCGGATTTAGGACATGTATTAACAAGCATCATGAAATGTAATTAAAATTAGCTTTGTGTGAGTCAGTGGTTAATGGTATATGTAATCGAGCCTAATTATAATTAATGAGTGACCAACAGTGACCGACAGTGACCAACAGTGACCTACAGCAACCAACAGTGACCGACAGTGACCAAAAGTGACCTACAGCAACCAACAGTGACCGACAGTGACCAAAAGTGACCGACAGTGACCAAAAGTGACCTACAGCAACTAACAGTGACCGACAGTGACCAAAAGTGACCTACAGCAACCAACAGTGACCGACAGTGACCAAAAGTGACCGACAGCAACCAACAGTGACCAACAGTGACCCAACAGCTTGTAGGAGAAAAATATTAATTCATGGATATTAGTAATTTCCGGCACACACACACACACACAGGGAGAGGTGAGCATGTTACATAAATCATAGGATAGGTGTGTTGACTACAGAACTTGGATGTCGGGGCGGGTCAGCAGAATACATACATACATACATAATAAAATGGTTGCCCCTCGTGTAACGAGGATGGTCGGCCCAAGGGCCACCTGGACGTGAATTTGTTTAAGGTGTAGAAGTTGTCGTCAACGCAACAACCACACCCTGAGTTAACGAGCTGCATGACCCAGTGTCAAGGAATAGTCCGAGAAAACCGGACAACTCGCCAACTGCACTGGCTAACCATTACCTCGAAACACGATCCGCATATCGATAAACATCCAGGTTCCCAATTACTGCTGGGTAGACAGAGGCAAATGGCGTAAAGAAACTTGCCCATAGTTTCACCCTGCCCGGGGATCGAACCCGGGTACGCTCGCTTACGAGGCAAACCTGCTGACCATTACACCACAGTTCACCTACAGACATACATACATACTCTCCCCACACACACACACACACACACACACACACACACACACACCTTTGATGCTCACACAGCCAACACAACAAACCAATCTGTACACAACTCGGCCACGCGCACCACCGCTGCTCCGCCTTCCATCACTATCAAAAGATCAAGTTTTTTCAGTTTTCATGTTTTCTTTTTGTCCAACATCAGTGAGTCTCTCCAGGGTTACATGACGCTAACCTAACCTAACCTAACCTAACCACCACCACTTCATTAGCCAACTCCCCTCCTCCTCCCTCCCTCTCCACTTCACTAGCCCCCCTCCCCCACTTCACAAGCCAACTCCCCCCTCCACCACTATACTAGCCTAACCTTCACTAATCCTCCCCCCCTTCACTAACCTCCCTCCACTCTTATTACTGTACAACCCATGTTGTACTGCTCCCCCATTATACTTATGTTTTTCAATTCCACTCTAATTTATGTATATATAAAAAATAATAAATAAACTAAAAAAATAATAAATAATAAAATAAATAAATATTGAAGTGATAACCGTGGTAACATTATGAGATGTTCTTATTACTACCATGCTATTGTACTATTCCAGATGATACTAAATGTTACATAATACTTCCTTGAGATAAATGTACAGTATATATCAGGTGCCTCAAAGAGAGCTCAGGTTCTCAACTGGCTCAGCCATGTTAATATTGTTATTATTATCAACTCTGTATCTGTGTTTTTCTGGCTAAATAAACTGTTTCAATTCAATTCCTCTCCCCACTTCACTAGCCACCTCCTCCTCCTTCCCCCACTTCACTACCTCCCCCTCCTCCTTCCTCCACTTCACCACTCCTCCTTCCCACTTACCACCACCTCCTCCTCCTTCCCACACTTCACTACCTCCCCTCCTCCTTCCCCCCACTTCACTACCACCTCCTCCCTCCTTCCCCACTTCACTCACCCACCTCCTCCTTCCCCCACTTCACTACCTCCCTCCTCCTTCCCCACTTCACTACCTCCTCCATCCCCACTTCACTCACCCTCCTCCTCCTTCCCTAACTTCACTACTCCCTCCTCCTCCTTCCCCACTTCACTACCTCCCCACTTCACTACCTCCCCCCACTTCACTACCTTCCTCCTCCATCCCCCACTTCACTACCTCCCCCACCTCACTAGCCACCTCCCCACAATATATA
>NW_024725618.1:62500-87500 GCF_018991925.1 Homarus americanus | reverse complement strand
TAATTTAACCAAAACAACACGTAAAAAAATCACAATAATTTAACAACACAAAATATCACAATAACTTAACAACAAACACGTCAAAATCACAAAAAATAACCACGTCAAAATCACCAAAAAATTAAAAACACGTCAAAAAATCACCATAAATTAACCACACGTCAAAATTCCATTAACCACGTCAAAAATCACCAAAATAACCACACGTCAAAAATCAGGTCAAACACCCAGGTCATACTATCTCCTTAACATGTGCAGGGAAGCCATAACAGCCTGGCAATGACTGCTTTAAGTCCCAGTCCTTTTCTTGTGGCCTGACGAATCATAGGATATCCTGAACTACGTCCTATGGTGAGTGTTGAGGGAGAGGGGTGGAGAAGGATCAGAGGAGGAGAGGAGGGAAGAGCGAGGAGGAGAGAGAGAGAGGGAGATGTTGCATGTTGATCAACATCCTCTCTCACCAAGTCTTCACCACCACTCACTCACTCACTCTTTCCTTCCCTCCATCCCTCCTTTCCACTCTCTTTCTCCTCTCCCTCATTCCCTCTTACCCCCTCACCCCACTTCACACCTCTCCCTCACCCATACTCCCTTCCTCACTTCTTTCCTTCTCTCCTCCTTCTTTCTTACTCCTTCACCACATCTTACCCCCACTTCTCCCACTCCTTCCTCCTCTCTCTCACTATTCCCCCTTCTCTCCCCTCTCTCCTTCCTCTTCCACCACATCCTTCCCTCTTCCTCCTTCCCACCTGCCCCAATTTTTTCTCCTCCTCCCACCTCTCTCCACCTCTCCACCTCCTCCTCCTCCCTCCTCCTCCCACTCTCTCTCCTCCTCCTCCACCCTCGGCTGTCACTCCAAATTTAACCACCACATCACTCAGCACAGGTAAGGTGGGAGTACCTGCAGATAATCAAGCAGATGCCGCCTGTCTCCTAATTCATCCCAGGTAGTTGCTGTCTGTCAATCTGTCTGTCGTCTGTCTGTCTGTTCTGTCTATCTTTAGTCTTTCTATATGCTTGTCTGTCTGTCAATCTGGCTGTCAAGTGCTGTCTGTCCATATGTCTGTCTGTCTATGTCTTTAACCTTTTCAATAGGTTTGTCTGTCTGTTAATCTGTCTGTCTCAACTCTTTCTATATGTTTGTCTGTCAATCTGTCTATCGGTTTGTCTGTCTTTACCGTCTGTTTAACCTTTCTTTTATTTTGTCTGTCTATCTGTCTGTATATGCGTGTGTGTATGTGTCTATCTGTCTATCTGTCTGTATTCATATTATCTCTGTCTGTTTCTCTGTCAATATATCCTTAGTGTTGTATTAATTTGTATTTTTATTAACTAGAGTTTTATTAACGCTCTAAGTGCATTGTGGGTCTCAATAAAGTGTTTACTCGGACTATTAACACTGGAGAAGCTTCTTAGTGGTCTGTGTACACTATATACGTACATGGGTCAGCTAACGTACATACAAACAAACATACATACATACATACAAAGATGTCATTTAAATACTTCTTCAAATTAAGTAAACGTATTTACACATTTATTAACACAACATCATGTATTAACCAAACATATTCCCACACACACACACACACACACACACACACACACACACACACACACACACACACACACACACACACCTCCGCCTACATATAGCCATTAAGTGAGAATTTCAAACATTATCCATATCATCACTACACACCTGTCCTAGGCCTACCTATCCCTTCCCTTTCTACCTCCTGCATCAATCGTCAATTAACCACAACCACCACCATTCACTACCCTCAACCACCATCTTACTAACTACCATTAACCACCCACAACCAATAACCACCAACCATTATCAATCTCCTCATCAACCACCACTCCCCCCCTCACACTCCAGCTAACTCCTCCACTACAACCCCCCCAGACGTCAGGCAATGATAACTAAAATCGTCCAAGTTATATTTCGCCAAGTTCGGAGCAAATTATGATATTACAGACTCATTAAACTAAGGGACTCAGGTTTGGTGATGGGGATGGTGATGGGGGGGGAGGTGGGTGATGTGGGAAAGGGGTGATGTGGGTGGGAGTGATGTGGGAAGGGTGATGTGGGTGAGGGCGATGAGGGAGGGAGGGATAGGGGTGATGGGAATGGGGGAAGATAGAGTTTGTGTCGGTGATGGAACTGGATAATATGACTGGCTTCTACCTAAAGACCACCTAACTATAGCAGCTGTGTGGATGACACAGACCTTGAATATTTCCGGTGACTATTTCTATCGCTATTAACTATTACCATCGCTAGTGAACTATTTCCGTAGGTATTTCTCATTTTTCCTCCCATCTCTTTCTCAAATATGGGTGAGAGATAAGAGAATACCTGAGTGAGATAGCAATACCTGGGAGTCATTCTATTAACGAAAGAGTTCACCTGGACAGTTACCTGGTGGCTCGCCAAAAGCACAGTCAAGGGCTCCTGGTCAAGCGGCGTCCACTGAGAGGATTACCAGAGTGGATAATACCTGGGTTAACACACACACACACACACACACACACACAACTGGGTTAGCAGCACAAACAAAACACATACGACTGTGACAAGTTCAACATAACACTCGCGTCTGTTATCTCCTGTTGGTGGCGTCATCCATCCTGTAAGTGACGTCATCCCTCCACGATGACCTCACTTATCTTGCGAGACACGAAGCATCATGCAAACTTGTAAACAAACAAGTGAGTGTACTGATAACGGTCTCTTTTTAATACGGTACATGACGCCACTACGTGTTAGTTGGTAAACGTCATGAATATTTTAATCTCATGAGTAAAGTTGACTTGTATATGGCCGGCCAGATGTACTTTGTTCCTTGTTGAAGATGTGAATATCTGACCTAATCTGACCTGTCTGACCAAACTTAACCTAACCTAACCTGACTTTCCTCTCCCCATTACCACACCTAGACACCCCCCCCTTCCCTACAACCCCTTCTCTTCTAGCACAGTCCTCCTCTCCCCATCACCCGCCATTACCCTTCACTCAACAAACCACTCCCCTCACTAACCATTCCCCTAAATAGCCCCACAACAACCCAACGCCCCCCCTCAATTCATACTACCTGGTCCTCTTTCATTACCCTCTCTCTCCCCTCACCTCCCTCACCTCCCTCTCCCCTCACCTCCCTACCTTTATAACAGTAAAGATGGGTGGGGGAAGGGAGGAAGGAGAGGTGAGGAGAAGGGGTGAGAGGGAAGAGAGGGATGAGGGTGAGGGAAGATGAGGGGGAGGGAGGGGTTACTCTATCTTTCAACCCTTTACAGAAGAGTAAGGGTAAAGGATGAGGGGTGAGAAGGGGAGAGGGAGGGAGGGAGGAAGGTTCATGTTATGGGTGGGGGGAGGTAAGAGGTGAGGGAATATAAGAAGGTTCGTGTTAGGACGGTAACTCCTGTAGATGACCGGCTCGTCTGGGTGTACTGGCCTGAGTCATGTATGTGTCAGCTATAGTGTCATGTGTGTGTCAGCTAGTGTCATGTGTGTGTTTCAGTTAGTGTGTCATGTGTGTGTGTCAGCTGGTGTCATGTGTGTGTGTCAGCTGGTGTCATGTGTGTGTGCAGCTGGTGTCATGTGTGTGTGTCAGCTGGTGTCATGTGTGTGTCAGCTGGTGTCATGTGTGTGTCAGCTGGTGTCATGTGTGTGTGTCAGCTGGTGTCATGTATGGCCTTGGTGTCACCTGGTATTAAGTGTGTGTAAATGGCGGCTGGCGTCAGGTATTTTTTGCATGACACCTGCTATAGTGGCAGATTAGAAATACGTACATACATACATACATACATACATACATACATACATAGACAGACACAGGCAGAAAGACAGACAGACAGACAGACAGCCAGCCGATGCAAGACACCTGTAGGTCTGCCTCGTTAACTGCCTGGGATAAAACGATGACTTTTGTGTAAAGTTGTGATGAAATAAACACCTGTAATTACGTCTGTGTGTGTGTGTGTGTGTGTGTGTGTGTGTGTGCTCAAATATACAGTCTCACACCTACCCCCCCCAAGGTCCACCGGCAGTCCAGCTGATGACTAATGACCACTATTTAACGACAGGTATGTGCTAATGATGTGTTTATCACCATCAACCACGTAATGACACCACCGAGGTCATTATTAGTGCCCGCCACCTAATTACACCTGGCTAATGGTAATCCGATTGTTGCCCCGTGTGTGTGTGTGTGTGTGTGTGTGTGTGTGTGTGTGTGTGTGTGTGTGTGTGTGTGTGTGTGTGTGTGTCAGTCATTTCATCAATCAACCAGTCAGTCAACCCATCAACCAGTCAGTCATTTCATCAACCAGTCAGTCAACCCATCAACCAGTCAGTCATTTCATCAACCAGTCAGTCATTTCATCAACCAGTCACTCATTTCATCAACCAGTCAGTCATTTCATCAACCAGTCAGTCATTTCATCAACCAGTCAGTCATTTCATCAACCAGTCAGTCATTTCATCAACCAGTCACTCATTTCATCAACCAGTCACTCATTTCATCAACCAGTCACTCATTTCATCAACCAGTCACTCATTTCATCAACCAGTCAACTCATCATCCAGGACAGACACTCATACACTTGTCTTTTATCACTAACAAATAAAACACAAAATAAAACATAATCGTTGTGTTTTTTTTCCCATCGGTTATCACTGACTCACGTTTGTTGTGTGGTAGACTAAACTGGAATGACACACACACACACACACACACACACACACACACACACACACACACACACACACACACACACACACACACACACACACACACACACACACACACACACACACACACACACACACACACGAGTTAAAAAACTCTTGGATTAGACCGATTTGTATGGACTGTTTGTTTTTATTAAAGTATATTAAAAAAAACACAATAACATATATAACTGGATTCATGTTGTGTTTTTTTTTAATATAGTCACAAATATATAATTGGATTTATATAGTTTTTAATCACGTACAGAAGACCGATTTTTTTCATTTATTAAAAAATCGTAAAAAAAAAAATCGTAACTCAATCTTGTCTTCAAGCTCCGTAAAATAGATTCAAACAAACAAACACAAAAACAGACAAACAACAACGTATTTCAACATAAACACCATCACATCGTTTTCTTTCAAGTTACAACAAAAACAATGAAATAAACTAAATTGTTATCATCGTCTTCATTACCTTAGGATATACAGATAAGATAAGGAAGAGATAACTGTCCTAGATAGCCGAGACGTGGTGTGTGTGTGTGTGTGTGTGTGTGTGTGTGTGTGTGTGTGTGTGTGTGTGTACATTTGGTTAATAATATGTCCAATTGTCTGTCAGCTTCCACCCACCCACCCACCCACCCACCCACCCAAGACCCTCGACTAACAAACTGGACTCAGGACAGAACTACAGCGAGGAAGAGTACTAGTGTGTAAGGAGAGTACTGTCCATGTACCTGAACCCAGCACTAATTAGCACATACACTCACCTGGGTGGATCAATGAGAGGCCGTTACTGCAACACACCTGTAATCAACACTCCCTCACCTACACCCTCTCCTCCCAACACACGTAATACACCTCTGGCAACGGGATACATATACAGGTATACATATGTAGTGTAGTTATCCTTAAGTACTACTGTTAAATAGAGTAATAATTAATGTAACTGTTCAGATATTGTAATACATTTTATGAACAATGTTAACTTGAAGCCATTTTGTGATGACAGTATTGAGGCTGACACGCACTCAACCACGACACCACGACACGCACTCAACCACGACACGCACTCAACCACGACACCACGACCACCACTCAACCACGACACCACGACCACCACGACACCACGACCACCACTCAACCACGACACCACGACCACCACTCAACCACGACACCACGACCACGACACGCACTCAACCACGACACACCCAACCACGACACACACCCAACCACGACACCACGATCACGACCACCACTCAACCACACGACACCACGACACGCACCTTAACCACGACCACGACACACGCACTCAACCACGGACCACGTCACCAACCACGACACCACGACCACGACCACCACCAACCACACGACACCACGACACAATAATCTAAACCACGACACCACGACCACGACACCACGACCACGACACGCACTCAACCACGACCACGAGACTACCACCTCAACCACTGACACCACGACCACGACCACCACTCAACCACACGACACCACTCAACCACGACACCACGACCACGACACGCACTCAACCACGACACCACGACCACGACACGCACTCAACCACGACCACGACACGCACTCAACCACGACACCACGACCACACGCCTTTTAACAAACGGACGGACAACATCGGACCATGAAACGACGAACGGACGAACGGACGAACGGATAGGACCCTCAAGACAAACCATCTTATACCTGACACGGAGTTGTGGTTAAGGATTAAAGCTCTACTCATTAGGCCGTCACACCTGGGATTAATAATGATACACACACACAGGTAAATTAACCACCCCAGCTTCTCTCACCTGAAAGCTAACCACCCTGACGCTAACCTAACTAAACCAAATCCCCCCCAGGTAGCGTTAAGGGGGGTTTAATCCTCAGGTGAATTAAACTGGGGTGCCTAATCTTCACGTGATCCACCAGTTCTTAGGAAATACCCACATAAATCTTAGTCACAAATACTCAATGCCAAGATATCCACACCTACAAATCTCCGTTTACTGTTTTTACCGTGATTTAAAACCCCTCTAACCATCAATCACATTACGCAAAATTATCCACAGATTTCTCAGAACACGGTAAGAAGTGACACACACACACACACACACACACACACAACACACACACACACACACACACACACGAGAATATTATGATGCTGTGGTGTTATAAGCTGAGTATTACAAGTCGTTCGTTAAGCAGTGACAACCAGTACACATCACCTTAACTCGGTATACAACCAGTACACATCACCTTAACTCGGTATACAACCAGTGCACATCACCCTAACTCGGTATACAACCAGTGCACATCACCCTAACTCGGTATACAACCAGTACACATCACCCTAACTCGGTATACAACCAGTGCACATCACCCTAACTCGGTATACAACCAGTACACATCATCCTAATTCGGTATACAACCAGTACACATCACCCTAACTCGGTATACAACCAGTACACATCACCCTAACTCGGTATACAACCAGTACACATCACCCTAACTCGGTATACAACCAGTACACATCACCGTAACTCGGTATACAACCAGTACACATCACCCTAACTCGGTATACAACCAGTACACATCACCTTAACTCGGTATACAACCAGTACACATCACTTAACTCGGTATACAACCAGTGCACATCACCCTAACTCGGTATACAACCAGTACACATCACCTTAACTCGGTATACAACCAGTACACATCACCTTAACTCGGTATACAACCAGTGCACATCACCCTAACTCGGTATACAACCAGTGCACATCACCCTAACTCGGTATACAACCAGTACACATCACCCTAACTCGGTATACAACCAGTGCACATCACCCTAACTCGGTATACAACCAGTACACATCATCCTAATTCGGTATACAACCAGTACACATCACCCTAACTCGGTATACAACCAGTACACATCACCCTAACTCGGTATACAACCAGTACACATCACCCTAACTCGGTATACAACCAGTACACATCACCGTAACTCGGTATACAACCAGTACACATCACCCTAACTCGGTATACAACCAGTGCACATCACCCTAACTCGGTTATACAACCAGTACACATCACCCTAACTCGGCATAATGCGGTACACGCTCTTCTGATTCTTCCTCTTACTTGTGTGGCCTGAACCCTGGTGGTCTACCTTTCATAACTGCCTTCCTCCTCTTCTCCTCCTCTTCACCCTCTTCCTACTCGTACCCTCCTTCTTCTACCTATCCCTCTTCTTCCTTCTACTCGTCTTCCTCCTATTTCTACCTCTTCTCCTCCTTCTATCTACCCTCCTCCTACCCACAAGTAATATGATCCAAGGTCTAACTTTTTCCTCGCCACAATCAGTGAGGGGACCCTTACCTCACTCACCATCAAACTACCACACTATCACCATCACACCACCACACTATCACTACCACTCTACCACCACCACCACAAATCCACACTATCACCACACCATCGCAGTATCACCAATTTATCACCACCACACTATCACTACCACCACCACCACCACTACACATCACCACCACACCACCACACTCACACGGGCTAACACTTCCAGATGACTAATCCTGACGTAACAAGCTAAATATAACGTATTTTTTCTTCTGCAAGTATTAAAAATTGTTGATGCATAATTTAGTTCAGTGGGGCGGCGGCAGGAGGAGGGAGTCACGCGCGAACTACGGTGGTTTAGGGGCGTGGGTGGCGAGGAGGGGCGGGGAGGTGAAGGAGAGGCGTGGGGTGGTGAGGGAGGGGTGGGGTGGCGAGGGAGGGGCGGGGTGGTGAGGGGGGCGGGGTGGTGAGGGAGGGCGGGAGGTGAGGAGGGGCGGGGAGGTGAAGGAGGGGTGGGAAGTGAGGGAGGGGCGTGGCGAGGGAGGGCGGGGTGGTGGAGGGTCGTGGGTCTTAGGTAAGGGGCAAGGTTAGAGATAAGGGAAGAGGGGTAAGAGGAGGGGGTATTATTAAGGGAAAAGAAAGGGGTGGGTGTGTGATAGGAAAGGGGTTGGGTGATGGGAAGGGAAGGGTTATGTTATTGTTGGTGCAGGAATGTGATTGTTGGTGCTGGGGATGAGGGGAGGAAGGGGGAAGTGAAGTGAGGTGGGGGAAGTGGGGTGAGGGGATGGAAGGGGATGGGGTGAAGGGAGGAGAGGGGAAGTGGGGTTAGGAGATGGAAGGAGGGGGAATGGGGTGAAGGGGGGAGGGGTGAAGGGGAGAAGGGGGCTGCCATAACACTGAGGAGTCGTTTGTGTCATCCTGTCTGGCGATCAAATTTATACACCATCGATTACCCCACAGTGGCTGGCTGCTGCCCCTGCCACGCCCGCCACGTCTAATGTATGGGTACTACCACTATCACCACACCAATACATCACCACACTACCACCCCCACACACACACGTTGCCCCAAGTTCATGTGCTATTAGAGTCATAAATGCCCTAGACTGGACCACTAAACTCAGCCTTGATGTATGGAGAGAGACATGCTATCCAGGGGTGAGGGGTGAGGGGTGAGGGTGAGGGGGTGAGAGGGGTGAGGAGGGTGAGGTGAGGGGAGGGGGTGAGGGGTGAGGGGTGAGGTGAGGTGAGGGGAGGGGTGAGGGGGTGAGGGGATGAGGGTGAGGGGTGAGGGTGAGGGTGAGGGTGAGGGGTGAGGAGGGTGAGGAGGGTGAGGGGGAGGGAGTGAGGGGGTGAGGGGGTGAGGGGTGAGGGAGTGAGGGGGTGAGGGGGGAGTGTCGTGACTACATAGGGTATATTAGACTGTGTGTTCTCTATATAAAGTAATGAAAAATAATACAAATATAAGGGATAAGAGATTAATACATTGATGTAAATAACTAATATAAAAAAAATATATAATTATAATAAAAAAATCACATATTAAAAGAATCACATAAACATACCTTTCCCCCCCAAAAAAAATATTAATATAATAAAAATACATAAACACTACCCCGAAAAATCACATATAAAAAACCGCAAATACAATTACAAATAAAAAATAACAAAAAATCACAAATAAAAAATCAAACAATAAAAAATTACAAATAAAATAAAAAATAAATAAAATAACCAACATCATAAATAAAATATCACAAATACAATAAATCACGAATGAAATAACAAAAATCAAATAAAATCACCAAAATCACAAAATATAAATCACAAATAACTAAAACCCAATAAATAACACGATAAGAATATATAGGGTCTCTGTTTTTGCTGCCAGACACACGAGGGAGTCACCGTCTACCTCCACAACGGGGCCGGAAATTATTAAAATGTACAAAAAGAGGCGACCCTCCCCTACTACTGCTAATTGGGGCAGCAGGTGAGGTCAGCCACCTGGAAAAGGGGGAGGAGGGAACAGAAGGTTGAGGAGATAGATAGATAGATAGATAGATAGATAGACAGATAGATAGACAGATAGATAGATAGAGGTTAATGACGATATATAATCATAAATATTGAACAGCACTGGGGACTTAGGGGGCCTCAAATGGATTATTTCACATGTACTGACGGCCGGGTTTATACCGACATGCCTTTACTGTTCACAGGTACTGAGATCTTGGTAAATAAACCCTGCATATCATATTAATTCACAGGGACTGAGCACCCAAGTAGCATAGTACATCACAATAATTCACAGGGACTGAGCACCCAAGTAGCATAGTACATCACAATAATTCACAGGGACTGAGCACCCAAGTAGCATAGTGCATCACAATAATTCACAGGGACTGAGCACCCAAGTAGCATAGTACATCATAATAATTCACAGGGACTGAGCACCCAAGTAGCATAGTACATCACAATAATTCACAGGGACTGAGCACCCAAGTAGCATAGTACATCACAATAATTCAAAACCAAAACTAAGGAAAAAAAATAATAAAACTAACCGAAAATTGAGTAAATTTGTTTATTTGGGTGAGATTAATTTATGATAGATTAATTTGTTTTACTTTTAGATGTTTATTTTACCCATTTTAAGTACCAGTTACATTTTCCCTATTTTAAGGACCAGTTTATTTTTTCCCCATTTTTAAGGACCATTTTTTCCCATTTTAAGGACAACAACATGTTTACTCTCCCTATTTCAAGGACACATTTATTTTCCGTATTTAAAGGACAAATTGATTTCCACCATAGCAATTATTTTCCCTATTTCCCTATTTATTTTTCCCCATTTCAAGGACAATCGAGTATCGTCTGGTATCAATAAAATATATATGATAATTGACACACCATTATCTACAGCTGACGCCTATTATAAGGGGAGAGAGAGAGAGAGAGAGAGAGAGAGAGAGAGAGAGAGAGAGAGAGAGGTGGGGGAGAACAAGGGAGGAATATGATAGACAGACAGATAGACAGACAGACAGACAGATAGACAGACAGATAGACAGACCAATCAAAATGAAAACCTAACAAGAAAAGAATAAATAACAGAAAACGAAGACAAATTTAAGGGCAAACTAAAATAAAAACAAAACCAGGTCAGACTGAAGGGGTAACACAGGTCAGACTGAAGGGGTAACACAGGTCAGACTGAAGGGGTAACACAGGTCAGACTGAAGGGGTAACACAGGTCAGACTGAAGGGGTAACACAGGTCAGACTGAAGGGGTAACACAGGTCAAACTGAAGGGGTAACACAGGTCAGGCTGAAGGGGTAACACAGGTCAAACTGAAGGGGTAACACAGGTCAGACTGAAGGGGTAACACAGGTCAGGCTGAAGCAGTAGCACAGGTCAGACTGAAGGGGTAACACAGGTCAGGCTGAAGGGGTAACACAGGTCAAACTGAAGGGGTAACACAGGTCAGACTGAAGGGGTAACACAGGTCAGGCTGAAGCAGTAGCACAGGTCAGACTGAAGGGGTAACACAGGTCAGGCTGAAGCAGTAGCACAGGTCAGACTCGCTTAAGGTAGGTGCACGAGTTACCTGGCACCAGAGCACGTCAAAAATGTAATTCAATAAAATATGTACCTAAGTTAATTTGGAGCAGCACATATCTCTATATACACCTGGAGATGATTGTGTAGACTGTAGATGATGGTATAGTTAATGGCGACTTATTCCACAGAGGAACAAGACCCTCCAGCTGCAACGTCAGTAGATTACTTCGACACGCTGGCCCAGGACCTGAACACCTTCCTGTACACGGGTGACGAGAAGTTCGAGGGCCCGCCATTAACTGACAAGCAGATGTTCGAAGGTTCTGCTAAGAAGTTCCGGCCCCCTAGAAATGACAGAAGCCGAGCAAACACTTCAAGCGACGCCCCAAGCTACAGTCTCCGAAATGGCAGTCGTTAGCAGGATGAAAATTGTCCAACATATGTCTTACACTGGTCCCTTAATAGACGTAACGAACTGTCTAACTTATACTATCAATTAGACCCAGAAATTACTCTGTTAAACAGTACGGGCAAAAAGGACGAAAGTAAGCTGAAAATTTTGGCTACACTGTATACCAGAGGAACATGACGGGTGAGCTGAGGCAGCTCAGTGTCCAGTACGATCACGTGAGACAGCTAACCAGTATCCGCGGGTGGACGCAAGAGCTGAGAGACCGGTACCGAGAGCTACAGACGGACATCCAGTACGAGAGCAAACGTCTACATGAACAAAAGTGGGCCGCCTTGGTGTGGGAGGCAGTCAACAATTACCGCGATTCTGCTGCATTCTGGAAATGGATCAAGCGACTGATGGGGTCCACCTCTAGTACGGTCCCTTACCTGCTCGACCAAAACAACGTGAAAATATTCGAGGAGGAAAACCAAGAACAACTGCATCGGCGATATTTACGAAAGATCTTTAACATTAGTGAACAGGAGAGCGAGGGCTTCGACAGGGAGTTTGAGGAGGACATTTTAGGTCAGTTGCAGGACCATCAGCACCTGCTCCAGCCGCTCCCACGGACTGACTTCACTAGACTGGTGGACGGAAGCTACCTGACGGAGCGCATAGTTCCTGCAGATGTGTCAGCCGTCATAAAAGGGTTTAAAAACAAATCACCTGGTCAAAGTCACATTAACAAGAAGATCCTGGCTCAACTCCCCGACAACATGATAGAGAGGCTTGCTCATATATGCAACGCCTACCTCGCCTCTGGATACTTCTCTAAGATGTTCAAAATCGCCGTTATTCGCCTCATACCAAAAGCAGGGAAGCCTCCAAACAAAGTCCAAAACTTTCGATCAATATCGCTGCTAGAGGTACCAGCCAAAATCCACGAAAAAATAGTAATCAAGCGGTAACCTAACTATACCTAAACCTACCTAAAACAAAGGTAACTTAACTACCTAAAACAGAGGTAACCTAACTACCTAAACCAGAGGTAACCTAACTACCTAAACCAGAGGTAACCAAACTACCTAAACCTACCTAGAGGCCAAAAAGCACAGCATATACCCCCAAAACCTCTCTAGTGAAGCAAGGAGGAGCCAGATTACCTCAAAAGGACTTAACCCAACCTGACAAACTCAACACCCATAGTGACCTTTATGTAGTAGGTGTATAAGACCCGTTTTTCCTCTGGCTAAAGGTGGTGTGGGTAGTGTCTCGTAGGCAGCCTGTAGAAGGGGGTGAAGGAGGGAGTTGATTGTGTTATTCGACCCAGCCTCATCGCTTACTTTGTAAAAAAATCCACTGGACGAAGAGGAGAATAAGTGGGAGGAGGAAGATCTGGTTCATTGATTATTTTATCAAGGTGTGTGTGTGTGTGTGTGTGTGTGTGTGTGTGACTTATTATCCTGACTTGCTCTTCCTTTGTCTCTATATATAACTTTACTCTTTTTTCTCCGTCTCGCCCCCCCTCAGCTGGCCCATTGGTGCAGGTGGTCTGCTGGCTAGGCTGGCTTGGCTGGGTCGCTGGGTGAGGATTGTGCCTGGCGTTGCTAGGGTGGTGGTTAAGCCAGGGCGACCGTCTGGACTAGCCAGGGTGGGGTTGCTGGGTGGCTGGCTAGGCTGGGTTGCTGCGACTGTCTGACTGGGGGTGTTGGTGGCGTGGTTGGGCATGGCTGGGCGGGTGGGTGGCGTGGCTGGGGCGGTTGCTGGGCGGGCGGCGTGGTCAGTGGGTTGCTGGTGTGCGTGGTTGGGCATGGTTGCTGGCTAGGGTGGCGGTTGGGCGCAGCTGGGTAGGTATGGGTTGGGCATGGTTGCTGGGTGGGTGGCGCTGCCGTGGGTGGCGGTTGGGCATGGTTACTGCGGGTGGCGGGTTGGGCATGGTTGCTATTAGGTGGCGTGGTTGGGCATGGTACGCTGTAGGTGGCGTGGTTGGCATGGCTGCTGGGTAGGTGGCGTTGGGGCGGTTGCTGGCCAGGGTGCGGTTGGGCATGGCTGCTGGCCAGGGTGGCGGGTTGGGGCATGGCTGCTGGCCAGGGTGGCGTGGCTGGGCATGGCTGCTGGGCAGGTATGGCTGGGCGCGCCGCTGGCTAGGTGGCGGCGGGCATGGTTGCTGGCTAGGGGTGGCGTGGGTTGGGCATGTGGCTGCTGCCAGTGGTTGGGCATGGCTGTTGGGTAGGGTGGTTGGGCATGGTTGCTGGCTAGGGTGGCGTGGTTGGGCATGGTAGCTGGGTAGGTGGCGTGGTTGGGCATGGTTGCTGGGTGGGTGGCGTGGTTGGATGTTGGTGGGAGGGAGGAAGGAGGGGAGTAGGCGAAGAAGAGAAGATGGAAGAGGAGACTGTGTAAAAGAAGAAGAGGAAGAAGAAATAGAACAATAACAAGAACAAGCTGAAGAAGAAGAGAGAAAAACAACAAAAAGAACAAGAATTAAAAAATAATATATGACAAAATTGGAAAACAAACAAAATCCTCATAAAAAACAATAATAGACACAAACACACAAACACACGGTAAAGAAAATAGAACCAAAACAAACAATAAAACAAAAAGAAAACAACAATAAAAAACAAATCACTTTACATCTTGAACGAAAAAAATTAAAATTACACGATTAATGAAGAAAGTATAAGTGTGTCTTTTCATTTCACTTTTCTTAATGTAATTTTGGTGAAGGGAGCAAAAGTGTGTCTACCCCTCCCCCCTCCCCCCTTCCATCAGTACCCCCCCTCCTTTCCCTTCCCTCTACCTCCTTCACCAGCCCCTCCTCCCCCCCCCACCACCGCCTCTACCCCCTCACTTCAATCATCAGATGGACGACCACAGATGGATCTTAAGATGGTTGGATTGAAGTGGCAGTGGATGGTGGGGGATGGATTGACGTGGGGAAGAGATGGGTAGTGGTGGATTGAATGGGAGAGTGGATGGATTTTTAGGAGAGAAAAAGAGGTGGAACGAGTGAATGGGATGAGAGTGGATGGCAAGAGATGGAGTATATGAGTGATGGATTTACTGGGTGGATAGGGCTAATTGATGACAGATAGATCCATGTGTGGATGATGTATTGACGAAAATATATGTACTGAAGGGACTGGTGGATATGAAGGTGGATGAACACACACACACACACACCACTAAGATTCATCCTACATGCAAATTGGACTAAGCGTTACAGAAGGAGGAGGAGGAGGAGGAAGAAGAGGAGGAGGAAGAAGAGGAGGAAGAGGAGGAGGAAGAGGCATAGGTACTCCTTCGCTAAAAGATCAATCAAGTCCTCTCAGCTACACACACACAGTATCTCCCAGCTCCAGTTTGCTGAGATTTGTGTAAACTACTTTATTCTCCTCACAGGGAATAAATTATGAGAAGCTGGGTGTATGATTCTCAGAGATTCTTAAGTGCTGAGAATCGAGACCCTTATCAAAGAATCACCTCGCTAGTTACCTGTGAATCACGTCCATAGTTACCTGTGAATCACCTCCCTAGTTACCTGTTAATCACCTCGCTAGTTACCTGTTAATCACCTCCCTAGTTACCTGTGAATCACGTCCATAGTTACCTGTGAATCACCTCCCTAGTTACCTGTTAATCACCTCCCTCGTCACCTGTGAATCACGTCCATAGTTACCTGTCACTCACGTCCCTAGTTACCTGTGAATCACGTCCATAGTTACCTGTCACTCACGTCCCTAGTTACCTGTCACTCACGTCCCTAGTTACCTGTGAATCACCTCCCTAGTTACCTGTTAATCACCTCCCTAGTTACCTGTTAATCACCTCCCAAGTTACCTGTCTTACTACCTGCACACCGTTACCATGACTACAAACTCATTATCTCCCTCTCGCTTCCTATTCTTCTTATCAGTAATTTATCAAAACAAATTCATTTTACTTTTTGATGTAAAGCAAAAAATGTGTTGTACACACACACCTTTATGGTGGGGTTGTGTGTACCATGTTGGCTACACACACACACACACACACACACACACACACACACACACACACACACACACACACACACACATATCATCAATACGTCACACGTACGATCATAAAATCTTGGTAGTAATTTTCCTTATCGACTACGTGTGTTTGTCTGTAATAATTAATGTGTGTTCAATGTATGAATCTAATTACGCATGTGTGTATGTCTGGATATACATAGTGTATGAATGTATATATGTATATGCAGACAGACAGACAGACAGACAGACAGACAGACACACACACACACACACACACACACACACACACACACACACACACACACAGACACACACACACACGAGGGATGGTGGTACCCCAATGATATTAATATTCTACTGTACCAGAGCGAGTCCATCCTTACAGAGGAAGAGTAGGAGGAGGAAGAGGAAGAGGGAGGAGGTAGATAAAGTGGGGAGGAGGAGGAGGAAGAGGAGGAGGAAGAAGAGGGAGGAGGTAGATGAAGTGGGGGAGGAGGAGGAGGAGGAAGGAGGTAGATGAAGTGGGGAGGAGGAGGAGGAAAAGGGAGGAGGTAGATGAAGGGGAGGAGGAGAGGAAGAAGAGGGAGAAAGTAGATGAAGTGGGTAGGAAGAGGAGGAAGGAGGTAGATGAAGTGGGGAGGAGGAGGAAGAGGAGGAAGAAGAGGGAGGAGGTAGATGAAGTGGGGAGGAGGAGGAGGAGGAAGAGGGAGAAGGAAGATGAAATGAGGAGGAAGAGGAAGACGAGAAAGGAGTCAGGGAAGATTTAGAAGGAACTAGGGAAGAGGAAGATAATGTGTGGAGGAGGGGGAGAGAGGAAGAGCAGGAAGGAATTAAGGAAATGAGAGGGAAGAAGTCTATAGCCGGAGAAGAAAAGGGAAAGAAAAAAGAGAAAGTAGAAAGAGAGGGAAGAGAGAGAGAGAGAGAGAGAGAGAGAGAGAGAGAGAGAGAGAGAGAGAGCATACCACAGCAATATGACCAACACACACACACACAGTGGCCAATTCCCCGTCAGTTTAGCTGGAGGTGAGGAGAGTCATACAATATTGGCGAGTGGTAACAGCCGTACCTGACACATTAGTTATAACCCCTAAGTAAACAATGTATTATCCACACACACACACACACACACACACACACACACACACACACACACACACACACACACACACACACACACACACCTGAACTTAATATTACCTAACATATACCACTACACACCTGAATTTACCTGACATATTAACACACCTGAAACTAACATTACCTCAAACACCAATGTACCACTGTAAACAAAGACCATTATAACTAGGTACCATTGGAAACAGAAAATCATGTAAAGAAAATTTACCATTGTAAATATGTACCATCGTCAAGTTATAGCATTGTAAAACATGGCCAGGTGTAAAACATGGCCAGGTGTAAAACAGGGCCAGGTGTAAAACATGGCCAGGTGTAAAACATGGTCAGGTGTAAAACAGGGCCAGGTGTAAAACAGGGCCAGGTGTAAAACATGGCCAGGTGTAAAACATGGCCAGGTGTAAAACATGGCCAGGTGTAAAACATGGCCAGGTGTAAAACATGGCCAGGTGTAAAACATGGACAGGTGTAAAACAGGGCCAGATGTAAAACATGGCCAGGTGTAAAACATGGCTAGGTGTAAAACATGGACAGGTGTAAAACATGGCCAGGTGTAAAACATGGCCAGGTGTAAAACATGGCCAGGTGTAAAACATGGACAGGTGTAAAACATGGCCAGGTGTAAAACATGGCCAGGTGTAAACCAAGTTCAGGTGTGTAAACAGAAGCCATTTTTCTTGTTTACAGGTGTTGGTAAAAAAACGTCTTTATATTTATTTTCTCCCTTTCCTTGTTTTTCCTCTCTCTCTCTCTCTCTCTCTCTCTCTCTCTCTCCTGTAATATCGACCGACACCGTTTCCCATCCCACCATATGCCTGAACACCTGACACCCGACCATGACAATAACAGGTCATGCTGAAATTATAATCTCTTCATATATCTCTGTTATTTTTGTATTTTTTCTTTTACTGATGAACCTTGACCATCTTACCCCCACCTCCCTCCCCTACCATTACAAACCCCCACCTCCCCTACCATACCGCCGCCTATCCCCCCTTTCTACACCACCTCCCCTACTTCCATACATCCCCCCCACCCTCTTTCCTCATACACTCTTTCTCCTCATTACCCTCCCTGACACCCCTCCCTCCCTCTTCCTATATCTGATGGATCTGTTTCTGCCTTACACCATCGACCCTCTGATGGTCCACAACACCGCTACATGACATGATTTTTTCACCATCATGAGACAGAGGCCTAGTGAGGTGGGGGTGGGGTGGTGGGGGTAGCAGGAGCAGGGAAGGTGGAGTGGGGAAACAAAGGTGGAACAGGAGGTTGTGGAGGGGTGTGGTGGGGAAGAGGGGTGTGAAGGAGGTGAGTCCGGGAGGGGCGGAGATCTGTCGATAAAATCTCACCATATGTGGGTGACCCTTCCCCCCCCCTCCACCAGCCTACATTGACCCTTAACTCTTGATAGATAGATAGATAGATAGATAGATAGATAGATGGATAGATAGATAGATAGATAGATAGATACACCATAATGAATAATATGAAAGTAAAGGGGATGGCTTATATTGTACGTCGAAACAACAGTAGGTCGACACAGGAACAGGAGGTCGACACAACAACAGAAGGTCGACATAGCAACAGGAAGTCGACACAACAACAGAAGGTCGACATTGCAACAGGAAGTCGACACAACAACAGAAGGTCGACATTGCAACAGGAGGTAGACACAACAACAGAAGGTCGACATTGCAACAGGAGGTAGACACAACAACAGAAGGTCGACATAGCAACAGGAAGTCGACACAACAACAGAAGGTCGACATAGCAACAGGAAGTCGACAACAACAGAAGGTCGACATTAAGAACAGGAAGTCGACACAACAGAAGGTCGATTGCAACAGGAAGTCGACACAACAACAGAAGGTCGACATTGCAACAGGAAGTCGACACAACAACAGAAGGTCGACATAGCAACAGGAAGTCGACACAACAACAGAAGGTCGACATTGTAACAGGAGGTAGACACAACAACAGAAGATCGACATAGCAACAGGAGGTAGACACAACAACAGAAGGTCGACATAGCAACAGGAGGTAGACACAACAACAGAAGGTCGACATAGCAACAGGAGGTCGACACAACAGGCAGTCGACACAGCAACAGCAGGTCGACACAACAGGCAGTCGACACAGCAACAGCAGGTCGACACAACAGGCAGTCGACACAGCAACAGCAGGTCGACACAACAGGCAGTCGACACAGCAACAGCAGGTCGACACAACAGGCAGTCGACACATAAAAACAAACTTTACATCAGCAACAAATTAGTGAAGCACTGGAGCACCATAAAGCACCCCTACTAAATGACTCATTCATAACAGAAGCGGTATAGCTCGGCCGCCCACAAAAGCCGCCCATCCACAAAAGCCGCCCATCCACAAAAGCCATTTATATAAGCCATTAAAAAAACCCATTCACAGTCCTTCAAAAGTGCCGCATCTAAAAGCCATTCATAACAAGCCGCCCATCCATAAAAGTCAATTAGAAAAGCCACCCAGAATAGTTATCAAACGAAGTCTTTCAAACAAGCCACCTCCAAAAGCGTTTCATGAATCCAATTAAAAAAAAAGCCAATAAAAATACCACCTACAAAAGCTATTCATGAAAGCCACATCCCAAGTGAACTACAAAAGCATGACCAACCCCTTCACCACCCACAAAAGCTAACCCACCCCCACCGTATCCTTTCACCACCCATAAAACCTAACCCCCCACCTAACCCACCCTCACCCCACCACTTGGCTCGCGCACTGCAATATTTAGTTACATTTAATTGTTCTTTGGATTACAGAGACCATTTTGCGCAGGCTAGGCCAACTTACGATCAACATTACCCGTTAGATTTTACACTCAATTTATCCTCGTTGAGTTACGTCAGCCCCCCACCTCCTCATTGTCTCATTCTCTCCCTCCCCCGTTCTCTCCTCACATTTATCTCAGTTCTCTCCTTCCCCCCTTTCTCTCCCTCCTCCGTCCCCCAGTGTCTCATTTCTCCTCCCCTCCCCTCTTTCTCCCTCCTCCCTCCCCCATCTTATTTCTCTCCCCTCCTCTCCCCAGCCACCGCCAAGTTCTAAATGCAAGTGATGGTGGTGTGTGGGGAGAGGGATGTGGTGGAGTGAAAAAGAGGATGTGGTGGGGTGAAAGAGGGATGTGGTGGGGGTGAAAGAGGGATGTGGTGGGGTGAAAGAGGGATGTGGTGGGGGTGAAAGAGGGGATGGGGTGGAGAGAGGAATGGTGAGTGGTAGTGGTGGTGTGGGTTGATGTGTAGTGGTGGGTTGTGGTTGATGGTGGTGGTGGTTGTGAGGTGTGGCTGTGGTTGATGGTGGTGGTAGGTGGTGGTGAGGTGGTGTGGTTGATGGTGAGTGGGTGGTTGTGGTTGATGGTGGAGTGGTGGTTGTGGTTGATGGTGGTAGTGGTGGTTGTGGTTGATGGTGGTAGGGTGGTTGTGGTTGATGGTAGTGAGGGTGGTTGTGGTGGGTTGATGGCAGCAGTGGTATTGTGGCTGATGCAGGTAGTGGTGGTTGTGTGATGGTGGGTTGTGGTGTGGTAGTGGTGGTTGTGGCTGATGGAGTGGTGGTGGTTGTGGTTGATGGTGGTAGTGGTGGTTGTGGTTGATGGTGGCAGTGGTGTAGTGGTGGTTGATGAGGTGTGGTGGCTGTGGTGATGGTAGTGTGTTGTGGTGATGGTAGGTGGTGGTTGTTGATTGTGGTAGTGTGGTGGGGTTGACGGTAGTGGGTTGTGGTTGATGGTAGTGTGTGTGGTTGATGGTGGTAGTGGTGGTTGTGGTTGATGGTGGTGGTGGTTAGTGGTGGTGATGGTGGTAGTGGTGGTTGTATGACGGTGGTAGGTTTGTGTTGATGGTGAGTGGTGGTTGTGGTTGATGTGTGGTAGTGTGGTTGTGGTTGATGGTAGTGGTGGTTAGTGGTGGTTGATGGTGGTAGTGGTGGTTGTATGATGGTGGTGGTAGTGATGGTTGGGGTTGATGATGGTAGTGGTGGTTAGTGGTATGTGGTAGTGGTGTAGTGGTGGTAGGTGGTTAGTGGTGGTTGATGGTAGTAATGGTTTAGCTGGGCGATATCAGCTTGAATCACTACCTAATCAAGACCACTAACCACCTGGAGAGACTCCTAACTATCCAACCAGCTACCATCCAAACCAGAGAGAGAGAGAGAGAGAGAGAGAGAGAGAGAGAGAGAGAGAGAGAGTAAACTGGCCTCTCGACACATCAAAACACAATCAATACAACATAATGATTTCGTTAGTGGTAATTAAGGCATCAATGGCAACTTCCAGGCGCTGCTCGTACCACGCCACATAACTACCGCCACCTACGCAGTCTGCCGTCACGTGCGCACCCAACCACTATCTGCGCACCCTACCACTATAATAAATCCTAATAAAAAACAGACACCAAAACATACATACATACATACATACATACATACATACATACATACATACATTCATACATGCCACGTCATGTTACATATAAATTATCACCCATTGGTCGATACCACTGTCACAATGTAACACTTGGACAGCCTCTGGGATAACAATGGGACCCCTTTTCTCCTTGGGGCTATTCAAGGGGAGGGGAGAGGGAGGAGAGGAGGGGAGAGGGAGGAGAGGAGGAGGGGAGGGAGGAGGAAGGAACACAATTTGACCCCAATTTAATTAACATGTACAATCGGGGTGAAGCTGTAACACGTGGCGGGTGCTGGAGATATGGGGATGGAGACCTGGGATGAGAGAGTTGGAGGCTGGAGTGGGAGGGAGATTAGGAGGCTGAGATGGGGAGGAGCTAGGAGATGGGAGCTGGGGACGAGATGGGAGGGAAGGGAGAGGAAGGGAGGAAGGAGAGGAAGTAGAAAAAATAAAAATACTGCAAAATATGGAGGGTGAGAGGGATGAGGAGGAGGACGGTGATAAAAGAGGGAGGAAGGAGAAGGGAGATAAAGAGGGGGAGGAAGGAGGAGAAATTGAAACGGATGGAGAGAGAGAGAGAGAGAGAGAGAGAGATCATAAGGAAGTAAGGAACACCCAGGTATTTATGAGGAGAGAGATGAGGGGATGATGAGGGGGAGAGGGAAGAAGACGAGAACAACAGGAAATTTGGGAAGCTAATGAGAGGGAAAGGAGAGGAAGGTGGGCAGGATGTACAGGATAAGGGGAGAGAAAGGGGAGGGAGAGAGGGGGAGGAGAGAGAGAGAGAGAGAGAGAGAGAGAGAGAGAGAGAGAGAGAGAGATGAAATGGAGAGAAGGAGGAAAGGAGAAGGAAGATAAAGTAAGAAAGGAAGAGGAATGAGAGGCAAAGTAATACAAAAAGTAGAGAAGAGGAAGGAGAAGGGGAGAGGACAGAAGGGGAGAGAAGGAAAAGAAGGAGGAAGAATAACACAGGAAGAACATAAAATTACACAAGTCATTTAATCACACACACACACACACACACACACACACACACACACACACACACACACACACACACACACACACACACAACACACACTAAACAAAAATAAAATAAAACTGATTGATAAAATTAACGAATGAATGGCTGGAAAAAATATTAAATACCTAAAAGAAAAAAGTGAAAGAAGTAAGAAGATAAAAATGAAGGCACAAGAAAACCTGTTAAAATAGAGTAAAAATTTCATTCACGGGGGAAAGAAAGAAGGAAGGAATGAAGGGGAGACTCACAAAAAATTAATAACGATATTAAAATTGTGTTGAGTCAATAATTAAAATCCATATTCTTAGTTGGTCCTAAAATTGGCCAACTCATCTGTAGTCTCTCTCTCTACACACAACAATCATTAGTTATCCTTTTCTCCCTAAACTCAATATTACATCGTCGAAAAAAAGTCAATAGCCATGAATCATGATTTTAAAATTCATCACTGGCGAATGACAGCCTGGCGAATGACAGCCTGGCGACGTCAACAAAAAATATATTACACGTGTTTGCTCTACCTCGTCCAACCTTCATCTCCCATAACCCCTCCCACACTTCCCTCACTCTCCTCCCACTCACCTCCTCCCCACTACTCCCATCTCTCCCCTTGAGTTTAACTGGGGAGGAGATGAGAGGAGGGGTGGAAATGGGAGGGGATGAGAGAGGAGGGGTAAGAAGGAGAGAATAGGGGGGAGGGAGGAGGAGGGAGGAGGAGGAGGAGGAGGCCCCAAACTAACATAACAGTGGGCCTTATTGATGAAGGGACCCTGAACTCAACTGAAAGAGCCCTGATGGTGATAGGGCCTTGATGGTGAGAGGGCCTTGATGGTGAGGGGGCCCTTAGTTTAACAGGTAGGGCCCTGATGGTGAGGGGGCCCTTAGTTTAACAAGTAGGGGCCCTGATGGTGAAAGAGCCCTAATTCAACTGAGAAGGCCCTGACAGTAAGGAGCCCAGCCGTACGTACACGGCCCTTTCATCTTGGGGACACGACGGTAAACTCTCCCTTACTTCCCCTCAATATCCCCGAGGGCTCTTAGGGTGACAGTAAGACTCACTAAACCACTAGGTAAGGGCTGCTATGTTTCAATCACGAGTAGGTCCCCTGTCCTCAGCACAACCACCACCCACCCCCCTCTCACCACCACCATCCAGCCTCTTCTACTTCCACCCAACCCCCCACACTACCACCTGGCCCCCTCCATCACCACCCACCCCAACACCACACCGACCACCC
Organism: Homarus americanus; assembly: GCF_018991925.1. Classification (NCBI taxonomy): domain Eukaryota; kingdom Metazoa; phylum Arthropoda; class Malacostraca; order Decapoda; family Nephropidae; genus Homarus; species Homarus americanus. Next base: position 63,575 of record NW_024725618.1, on the reverse strand, counting down.
ACCCACCTCCACACACCCCTGACCACCACCTGGCCTCCATCACCACCCAACCCCCACCATCACCACCACCCACCACCCTCCAACACCCCACCCGGCCTCCACCACCACCCACCTAGCCCCCTCCAACACCACCTCCGTTCACCTCCTCTGATAGCCCTCTCCTGCCATGTCTACAATACGCTATACCATCCACCTTAATCACTCCTTTAATAATTTACTATAATCCTAACTAATTATAAATGACATTAAATATATGAATAACTAACCAGGAAAGTAATTAATCGATTCCTATGTAAATAATTTCTAACTTTTATTATTATAGAATTTAATTTTTAAATGACCTATGAAAGTCACAATTACTTTTTAAATTTGATTCCAGACTTGAAGATTTAACAAGCTTCAGTTATTACCTATAACTTTTACTCCAGACTTCAAGAATTACTTTTACTCCAGACTTCAAGTGTGTACCGACAAGACACTACAAGTAACACACCTCCCACTCCAAACTCCATGGATTAGCAACAAAACACCAAAATCAAGGTACAGTTCCCCTCTCTCGTGGTCTCAAGTGGCACTCGACTCTACCCGTGTCCGCCCTTGAAGCTCGCTCCTGATAATACGAGGTGACAGCAGCTGACTACCAAGTGGCTGACACCTCCACGCTCCCACTGCACACCACCTTCCTCCCACTCCAGCTCAGACGGTGGAGTGAGAGAATACATACACACACACACACACACGCAGAGATGACTCATGTGGAGGTAGGGTAGGTAGGCCTGTGTGTGTGTGTGTGTGTGTGTGTGTGTGTGGAGAGAGAGAGAGATGGTAAGGGAAATGGTGAGAGACGGTGAGATGTGAAGCAATGACGGAGTAACGGTGAGGGGGGAAGGGGGTGGTTAGGGAGTAGGGGATGGGAGAAGGGCTCTAGAAGGAGACGAGGAGGGCGTAAGTACTGGCCAAGAGGCGTGGTGAGGGCGGGATGAAGAAAGACGCGTGTGGGTATTTGTTAACTACATCTTGACCAGGCGCCCCCTCCCCTGCCCAGGCTCCAACCCCCACCAAGCTCCCCACCCCT
>NW_024725618.1:17500-57500 GCF_018991925.1 Homarus americanus | reverse complement strand
AGGTGGATGGGTAGTCCAGGTGGGTGGGGTGGAGTGGGGTGGGGTGTGTGGGGTGGGGTGGGTGTGGGGTGCAGTGGGTGGGTGGGTGGGGTGGGTGGTGGGGTGGGGAGAGGGGTTGGGGTGGGTGGGTGGGTGGGCCAGATGGGGTGGGTGGGGTGGGGTGGGGTGGGTGGTGGTGGGTGGGTGGGGTGGGGTGGGTGGGGTGGGTGGGTGGGGTGGTGGGTGGGGTGGGTGGGTGGGTGGGGTGGGGGTGGGGTGGGTGGGGTGGGGTGGGTGGGGTGGGTGGGGTGGGGTGGGGTGGGGTGGGTGGGTGGGTGGGTCAGTGGGGTGGGTGGGGTGGTGGGTGGGTGGGGTGGGTGGGTGGGGTAGTGGGTGGGGTGGTTGGGTGGGTGGGGTGGGTGGGGGGGGTGGTGGGTGGTAGTGGGGTGGGTGGGTGGTAATGAGGTGGGGTGAGGTGGGTGGGTGGGGTGGAGTGCAGGTGGGTGGGTGGGTGGGGTGGGAGTGGGTGGGGTGGGTGGAGGTGGGGTGGGTGGAGAGGGGTGGGGTGGGTGTGGGTGGGGTGGGTGGGGTGGGGTGGTGTGGGGTGGGTGGGTGGGGTGGGGTGGGTGGTGGGGTGGGTGGTGGGTGGGTGAGGGTGGGTGGGTGGTGGGTGGGGTGGGTGGGGTGGGGTTGGGGTGGGGTGGGTGGGGAGGGGTGGGGTGGGTGGGGTGGGTGGTTAAACCAACAGTAAACAGACTTAAATTACACCCATCTCCTGTTTATCCCGGGACGTAGTGTGAACCACCGTATATAAACAGGGTGGAGATTGGCTATACGTTGTGATACGGGGCAAGTGGGCGGCCTGTGGGCGGCCTGTGGACAAGTGGGCGGCCTGTGGGCAAGTGGGCGGCCTGTGGACAAGTGGGCGGCCTGTGGACAAGTGGGCGGCCTGTGGACAAGTGGGCGGCCTGGACTAAACTGTGACAAAGTGAGCAATAAAAGAGACAGCGGTAAATAGAACAGAAACACTAAAGCCGCCGGAGCCATAAAGTTGCTGAAACCAAATTATGGGGATTTTTCTTTGGAGTTACGAAAATTATTGAAAGTTTTTATTTTCTATTCAGAGTTATAAAGTTATTGAGGCAAAAATTTATATATATATATATATATATATATATATATATATATATATATATATATATATATATATATATATATATATATATATATATATATATTTTTTTTATTTATAAGTTGGATAATTGTTGAGACAGGACGATATATTTTTGTGTATTTAAAGTTATTTTGATGGTTAAATTGACCGTCAATTATTTTATCAATTATTATTATGGGATTTATGTTTTTTTAATAATCTGAGAGAGAGAGAGAAAATATGAGTGTGTGCGTGTGTAGTAGTATATAATAATAATATAATAATAATAATAAATATAATAATAATTAACGGTTTATTGAAAGAGCAAGGCCGCCGGAAGGCTGAAAATATACAATTACATAAGTGGGGAATGGGTCTCTTGATTGGCAAATAATATACAAGTAACATAAGTGATACAAATATGATATATGTGTGTGTGTGTAAACGTGGCAGACTGCGAGGTGTAGGTACAGTATGTATAAACAAACAAGACAGGTGAGGACAGGTAGACGTAACACAGGTAAGGGAATTATTCAACCAAGAGCATCATGCAGGGTGGGAGGCCCCGCTAACACCCCTCCCGTGCATGACTTAACACCTGGAGGAGAGTGGGAGACCCCGCTAACACCCCTCCGTGCACCTGGGGCAAGAAGAAGAGGAGGAGGAGGAGGAGGAGGAGGAGGAGGAGGAGGAGGAGGAGGAGGAGGAGGAGGAGGAGGACCCGCCATTGATATTAGCTCATTTATTTATTTATTTATTTATTTATTTATTGAGAGAGTGTGTGTGTGTGTGTGTGTGTATCAATATCCCATAAGAAAAGAGGTTAAACAATTACCATAAAAGACTAATTAAGTTTTAAAATGTAATAGAAAAAGGAAAAAAAGTAAATAAAAAATAAAATAATTAAAATAAAGTTACTCTAGCCTTAAGCGCCTTGGCAGTTCAATCACGAGTCACTTCAATCACTAAAGATCCTCAAGTGATTTAAATCAGGTCGACTGAAATTACCAGAGGATGGGAAGAAACTTGGAGAGAAAATACCATCATTGGCTGCCAAGTTCTCTTCTTCTGTGACTTATTGCCCGTCAGAGGAGGGGTTGGGGGGGTTAGGAGTTGGCTATGGGGGGAAGGGCATGGGGGGTTAGGAAGTTGGCTATGGGGGAAGGGCATGGGGGGGAAGGGCATGGGGGAAGGACATGGGGGTATGGAGATGTGGGTATAGTGTTATGGTAGCGAGTCATGGGGTATGTATGTATATGTGTGTGTGTGTGTATGTATGTATGTATGTATGTATGTATGTATGTATGTATGTCCTTACGTATCCCTATTAAAACCATGTCCACCCTTACCTATGTCCCATTAAACCCATGCCAACTCTAACCTAACCCCAATTAAACCCATGTCCGTATGTCTGCTTCCACTTAACCCATGTCTGTATGTCTGCTTCCACTTAACCCATGTCTGTATGTCTGCTTCCACTTAACCCATGTCTGTATGTCTGCTTCCACTTAACCCATGTCTGTATGTCTGCTTCCACTTAACCCATGTCTGTATGTCTGCTTCCACTTAACCCATGTCTGTATGTCTGCTTCCATAACCCATGTTCTGTATGTCTGCTTCCATAACCCATGTCTGTATGTCTGCTTCACTTAACCCATGTCTGTATGTCTGCTTCCACTTAACCCATGTCTGTGTATCTGCTTCCACTTAACCCATGTCTGTATGTCTCCATGCATGTATGTCTGTATGTCTTGCTTCCATAACCCATGTCTGTATGTCTGCTTCCACTTAACCCATGTCTGTCCTCACACATACTTGCCTCCAGGAAGCCAAAACAAATCCTTAACATGTTTTAATCGTCTCTATTTAGGCAGTACACTTACGCCCCTGTTGTCAGCTCTCTGTTGTCAGCCCCCTGTTGTCAGCTCTCTGTTGTCAGCCCTGTGTTGTCAGCCCTCAGTAACACTCTAGAAACTTCTGCAGCCGTGAATGGTCGACCAAACACCATTATCCAAGAGCAGACAACAATTAGCTGAGGGGTAACAAGGGGTAATAATCCCGGTGGAGTTGAAGTCGTATATATGTGTTGGGGGGGAGGGAAGAGGGGGAGAGAGGGAGGGAAGGGAGAGGGGAAGGGGAGGGAGGGGAAGGGAGAGGGGAGGGAGGTAAGTGGATCCGTTCCTCTTCCATGGTTAATTACTGAAAAACTAGTGGACTTTGTGTGTGTGTGTGTGTGTGTGTGTGTGTGTGGAGATAATAATTATCTGTTTGGTAAACCCAACATGAGTACTCCACTGACTAAAACACACACAAACACACACACACACACACACACACACACAGAAACTAAATATCCTACTATGTTGTTTTTTATCATTTTACTTTATTTACTCACTCACGTTTTTCTTCCTATCTCGTCAAATCAAAGCGTGAAGGTCAAACAAGGTCAAAGAACAAACAATTTGTCAGAGAATCAAACACACATTGTTGCGCTTCATCCACAGGTTAAAAAAAACACTGAATCTAGATATGTTTTTTCACCCTCTGGTCCAAACACGAAATAAACAAAGCGTGTGGAGATTTGGTCTGGATTTACAACACGTTAAGCCAGTTTGTTGAAAAAAAAAACCAGGTCACGTATAGATTAGGCACCCCGGCTTATTTCACCTTAAGATTAACCACCCTAGCGTTAATCTAATTTAATTTAACACTACCTAACCTAACCTAATCTAACCTAACCTAATGTAACCTAACAAAACCTGACCTGACCTGACCTGACCTAACGTAACGTAACCTAACCTAACCTAACCCCTCTAGGTGGGGGTAGGGGTGCAGTACTCTTCAGGTGACCCGTAAAACATACATACATCCCTCACACGGAGAGGGTACATACGTGAGGTCAGGGCGGTCGGGTTTACTAGGCTGAGTAAATCCCTGTGCTAGCGGACGCGTGAACGGAAGTGTGGAGGTTGGGAAACACGGACGGACGGGTTAGGTTGAGGTAAGGTTAGGTTAGGTTAGGTTAGGTTAGGTTAGGTAAGGAGGTTAGGTTAGGTAAGGTTGGTTAGGTTAGGTTGGGTTAGGTAAGGTGTTAGGTTGGGTTAGGTTAGGTTAGGTTGGGTTGGGTAAGGTAGGTTAGGTTAGGTTAGGTTGACGTGCATATGCATACTCATTTACCGCACATACAAAATAACCAAACACACAGCACACAAAAGTAAGCGAGAGGTACTGGGCTCAATCACCGTGTGTCTCACTCGGTGTTTTCGTTACCAAGCGTAATTGCTTTTACGTGAAGCTGCCTTTTGTAATTCTTTTACACACCGTTCCCTTTGTACCCACTGTACCATACCGCTGTATCCCGCCTGTACCATACCGCTGTACCTCTTCTGTAACACACCGCTGTACCTCGTCTGTACCACCTGCTGTACCCTGCCTGTAAACACACCACTGTATTTCCTGTGATTTCAAAATACATCAATAAGTTTCTAAATATATTCGAGTATATGATGTAATTCATTAATACATCAACTAGTGTCTTTAAATGTCTAAATCACCAACACATCAATAACAAAGTACGGTAATTGACAATGTCTTAAATTACTCCGGTTTAAATGGCTTCCTCTCTGGTTTAATCCGTAATAAATGTCTGATCGTAATTGAGTTCCTTGTAAATGTCTTTCTAAGGACTCGTACGTGATTAGTAAATGTCTTCTTCGTGATTTACTTCTACTTAAATGTTCTTTTTTGAGATATTAAGGTAATTTAGGTCATTGAACACGACATCAATAAGACAGGAGTGCTTAAGTGGTTCTCTATAATAATAATAATAATAATAATAATAATAATAATAATAATAATTGTAATAATAGTAATAATAATAAAAAAAAAACACTAAAACGATCTCGCGAAAATTAGGCCTCGCTAAAAATCGCTGCGACATGTAACTTTCCCAGACGATCGTTAATGTTGCAAAGTGTGTGTGTGTGTGTGTGTGTGTGTGTGTGTGTGTGTGAATTATACGTACACAAACCTACCTACCTCTCTCTCTCTCTCTCTCTCTCTCTCTGAGTGTAGCCCAATCTCGCAGGATTCACAGACGGCTGTCGAAACTTGCCTAATTGCTAAGGGATTAGGCTGGTCCTAATCGAGATCCCAGATTTGCTAGTGTGGGTTCAAGGCGCTGGTCTCCTAAGGCGTCGTCTACACTAAGCTCTCTCTCTCTCTCTCTCTCTCACACACGAGCAAAGTGGTGGGGTAGTGATGGCTGTTATGCTTTTGGAGAGGTATAAACCACACATAAATACCCCCCGCCTCCCCCATACGACAACAACCACCAACCTTTCTATAAATCACATCATAAGACCAGAGAGACATTCACCAGGCCTCACATTGTGCCGCCCATAAGCCACTACAATATGCACCGACATAGAGGGACACGAGGAACCATCACCCTGAGTTTCGGTGTAAAAGTCATCCCATAAATCGACGTCCTGTAAAACACACATAAGAAGGGTATATTTAATGTGTTGAGGGAGGGTAAAGAGGGAGTGGAGGGATTGAGAAGGGAGTGAGCGAGAGGAGGGAGAGGGGAAGAGGAGGGACGTGGGGGGAAGGGGAGAGGGATGGAGGAGATACTTCAAGGTGGTTGCTGGGGTTCCTTGTGTGTTTTGCTGGGAAGGTGTTGTGGGTAATGGCAGGAACACACCCCCTTCCCCCCTTGACGGATTCCAGTTTATGTTGAATTTTACCAGTTAGTATTGAAAGTTATCTACAGTTAACAGTTGAAAGACACAGTTAATAAGACTGGTTCACCGTGATTAGGTTGTCCAACGTCTGCCATCATCGCTGACCTGGTGTGTTCCCCTCACCTGAAAAAGACAGAAAAGAACATAAATTTTCTCAACAATACGTGACCTATAACACACCCTGTACAGTACTAACAGCGTGTCTCCAAAAATATCTACACACTGATTTATATATTTTGGAGGAGATAACATGAATGTTTATATGAGGAGAATGTCCCTGCTTTAACACATTCACATGATCATTGAAGAAAATAATCCGTAAGAGAGTGTATACATTTTTCTGAGACACCCTGTATATATATATCACTAAAACAGACAGATATTCAGCATTTATATTCTCTATTAAATCGTTCATAAGCTTAAAAAAAACACCTCCACTTTTTCCTCCCTCTTCCACCTCTTCCTCCACCTCTTCTTACTCCTTCTCCTCCACCTTCTCCCTACCTCCTCCTCCTCCTCCTCCTTTCACCTGAATAAGAAAGTGGACTAAACTTTCACGTGAATGGTCCACCAACCTGTAGTTTAATGAGATGACACACACACACACACACACACACACACACACACACACACCCTGATATATGAGATTACTTGAAATTCTCGCCCTCTACCAAGTAATAACTCCGACCTCCCATCAAAAGTTACTATACTCAAAAAAATGCTTCATAAGACGGTAATCTGGGGGGGGGTTAATGAGGGTAGGTGATGGGGTTGTGGTGGTGATGGGGCTTGTGGATGGTTGGGGGGTGGGATGGTGGTGATGGGGGCTTGTGGATGGTGGTGATGGGGCTTGTGGATGGTGGTGATGGGGCTTGTGATGGTGGTGATGGGGGCTTGTGGATGGTGGTGATGGGGGCTTGTGGATGGTGGTGGCTGTGATGGTGTGGTGGGGGGGTGGTGATGGGGGCTTGTGGATGGTGGTGATGGGGTGGATGGTGGTGATGGGGCTTGTGGATGGTGGTGATAGGGGGTATTAGTGGTGGTAGGTTGTGTTGGGGATGGTGGAGGGTGGTGGTGATGGTGGAGGTAGTTGTGGTGGGTTAACGATAAGATTAGTGAGTGGTGACAGTGACGAAGGTAGTGGTGATAGTGGTGGGTGGAAGGGTGATGGTGGGGGTTGAGGGTGGGGTTGATGGTGGGGGTTCAGGGTGGGGGTTGATGGTGGGAGGTTGAGGGTGGGGGTTGATGGTGGAGGTTGAGGGTGAAGGTGATGGTGGGAGGTTGAGGGTGGGGTTGATAGGTGGGTTGGTTGAGGGTGGGAGGTTGAGGGTAGAGGTTGAGGGTTAATGGTGGGAGGTTGCTGGTGGGGGTTGAGAGTAGGTGGTTGAGGGCAAGGTGGGGGTTGGGGGTGGGGTGGTCTCTATTCGTGACAGCCAGGTGGGCGGGCCAAATTGTCAATAGAACACGCTAACCTCCGCCCCGATTGAAGGACTTGCCACCTAAATAATGGGCGTATATGTCAAGGCCTGTCAAGCTCGCTCAATACACGTAACGAGAATCAGGACACCAACCTTAATGACAGGTCGGCCGCGTGGCATAGCACACTCTTGGCCCTATGTTTACATTTATGAATGACGTCACGGTAGAGTAACAAGGGCTGGAGGGGTTGCCAGATAGTTATTTTTCTTCAACTTTCTTACTAAGAAGAGTTAATTATGAACCGCACTTAACTCACCTGAATTTTTGCACAGGTTTGAGGGTCACCACACGCACACACAAAACAGTATCGTGCCTTCCTTCCACCCCCTCCCTGACCCCTCTCACCCCCTCCCTGACCCCTCTCACCACCACCCTGACCCAACCCTCACTACTTCCTGACCCAACCCTCACCGTCTACATCAGTATTAGGGCAAGAAAGTGATAACCCTCACCTGCCGGTAATTACTACCACACACACGAGTTTACCTGTAATACTCAACTACTTATAGAGGACGACCCTATAGCAGTAGCCCTGAGGTTAATATAGCAGTAGCCTTTAAGTTAATATAGCAGTAGCCCTGAGGTTAATATAGCAGTAGTCTTGAGGTCAATATAGCAGTAGCCTTTAAGTTAATATAGCAGTAGCCTTGAGGTCAATATAGCAGTAGTCTTGAGGTCAATATAGCAGTAGCCTTTAAGTTAATATAGCAATAGCCTTTAAGTTAATATAGCAGTAGCCTTGAAGTCAATATTGCAGTAGCCTTGAGGTCAATATAGCAGTAGCCTTGAGGTTAATAGGCAGCCTTTAAGTTAATATAGCAGTAGCCTTGAGGTCAATACAGCAGTAGTCTTAAGGTTAATATAGCAGCAGCCTTGAGGTTAATATAGCACTATTGGTGTCTAATATAAACATTAGCTTTCGTTATGGTCAGCTAAAAAGATAACACGGTTTATAATTAAAACCCCAGCAAGAGATTAGCTTAGCTTTTAAAGGGACTCTGGTTAAGGGAGACGCTATCAAGCTATATCAAGTGGTAAAAGCTATAATTTTCTTCCTCTTTTATCACTGTTGCTTCTTCCTCTTTTATCACTGTTGCTTCTTCCTCTTTTATCACTGTTGCTTCTTCCTCTTTTATCACTGTTGCTTCTTCCTCTTTTATCACTGTTGCTTCCTCCTCTTTTATCACTGTAGCTTCTTCCTCTTTTATCACTGTTGCTTCCTCCTCTTTTATCACTGTTGCTTCCTCCTCTTTTATCACTGTTGCTTCTTCCTCTTTTATCACTGTTGCTTCTTCCTCTTTTATCACTGTTGCTTCTCCTCTTCTGTTGTTTCTTCCTCTTTTTATCACTGTTGTTTCTTCCTCTTTATCACTGTTGCTTCTCCTTTTATCACTGTTGTATTCTTCTTTTTATCAATGTTGTTCTTCCTCTTTTATCACTGTTGCTTCTTCCTCTTTATCACTGTTGCTTCTTCCTCTTTTATCAATGTTGTTTCTTCTCTTTTATCAATGTTGTTTCTTCCTCTTTTATCACTGTTGTTTCTTCCTCTTTATCACTGTTGCTTCTTCCTCTTTTATCAATGTTGTTTCTTCCTCTTTTATCACTGTTGTTTCTTCCTCTTTATCACTGTTGTTTCTTCCTCTTTTATCACTGTTGCTTATTCTTCTTTTATCACTGTTGCTTATTCCTCTTTTATTACAGTATTGCCTCTTCCTCTTTTATCACAAGCGACCAGGGACACAGCTGACCATTATTTCCTACCTCTCCCTAGTTTATTGTGTTACCTTGTGTTTCTCCCGTTCGTTATTCTATTTCCTTCATTCAATCATTCACTTTTCTTCTTCTTATTTTCTTTCTTTTTTGCTTTATTTAGATTTTTTTATCTTCTCTCTAAATTCCTAAACGTCAGTACACCTTCAATTGATTTCATTCATTTGTGTTTTTTAAGTAACTTGAAATTCTCTTCATTCACCTGCATTCTCTTAATTACCCATCGCTTCATTCACCTGCATTCTCTTAATTACCCATCGCTTCAGTCACCTGTATTCCCTTAATTATCCATCGCTTCATTCACCTGCATTCTCTCCAGTAATTACCGTATACACTTTCATCTATTCACCTAACTCACCTGTAATCTGTTAATGACCTTCCACCCTCACCTTTATTACCTGTCTACCTCTCCCTCACTCCCTCTGTTTATTATGCCGATTTTTCTTCTAATTTACGTATATTTACTAACCTAACGTGTGCTTCATTTAGGCGTCTCTCTCTCTCTCCCCCCTCTCTCTCTCTCTCACTCTCGACACCTCACCTTTAACACCATGACTACTCTATTAAATAAATATCCTCTACTTGGTCTCCATATAAACAACTTTTACCCTCCTTTTACCTCTTCCCATTATTAATTTTATGAGGCAACGTTATATTCTTCACTACATATATAATACCTCTTTCATAGCGTAACGTAATATTTTTTTTTCAATATCAAAATACTACCAGAATATTTTTTTGGTGCGTGTTGTTAAATATGACCGGATTTTATAGCAATGTTTGTTTAGTTAAGTAATTTTATCGAGTTATTTTTATTATTTTTTTTTATTTCGTTTAATTTTGTCCCTATTTCTCTATTTCTTTTTTATCATGTTTTTTTCACCTGATCTCAATTTCTTTTCAATTCTCCATACTCTTCATTCAATCCCTCCTTCTCTCCTCACCTAACTCCTCCTTGTCTCATCCAACCCCTCCCCAACCTTTCTTCCTTGTCTCATCCAATTCCTCCCCAACTTGCCCTCCTCCTCTCGCCCAACTCATCCAACTTCTCCCTATCTCCCCACTAACCTCCCCGGCGGGTATTGTCAAGAAAACAACGCCTCGCTTAACTTGGTCGTGATCTTATCCTTAACGGCGAAGTCCTCTCCTCCCAGGGTGTACACACACACACACACACACACACACACACACACTGACCATCACCACGACCTCATCTGCAAATTTGGTGAGAAGCTTCTGCATCATCCTCGACACCGGCTCCTACTACCACCTGAGATCCCTCGCCCGAGAATTGCTGTTCGACATCACAACCGCATCCAGCCCATACGAGCATGAACTGATAGCTATAAGAACAGCCCAGTCCCAACCATTGTAAAAATTATCAATAACTTGTAATCAACCAGTGTATTCCTCCAGTCAATCTTACTTTTTGCAGTTACTATGTTAAAATGCCCTGTAGTTTGAGCTTTTCCCCACCTAGTTATTATATATCATATTTGTATCACTTAAGTTACTTGTATATTTTTTGTAAATCAAGAGACCCATTCCCCAAATATGTAACTGTATATTTTCAGCCTTCTGGCTGCCATGTTCTTTCAATAAACCGTTAATTATTATTATTATTATTATTATTATTATCATTAATATTATTATTCACACATGAAAAACTTCGAATTCCAGTCTTGATAAATTTTGCTCGAATCAGGGTAAAATATTATTAACTAATCACCCAAAACTAACTCAGGTGTTCGCCAGGTGAGTCAATCATTGACTGATCATATAACACGCCAGGTTGGTAAATATTATGAGAGGGAGGGGGTGAGGGGAGCGGGGTGAGAAGGGGAGATGAGTAGAGTGGGAGGTGAAGGGGTGAGGGGGGAGGTGTGTGGGGTGAGAGGGGAGAAGAAAGTGGGGTGAGATAGGACTCTGAAGTAGGGAATTTCATAACGCAGAAACTGGGTGAGGAAATGTCAGGTTATAAAATTGTACTAAACCTACTGTTTAGGTCTCAACGGGGCGACACTTCCCGCTCTGACGGTGGCGATATCGCTTCAAATTATATGTGAGAGAATTACTACACCACGCCAGGTCCCTCATAACACCATCTGAGGGAACTACTACACCACGTGAGTTCCTCCTAACACCATCTGGGAGGGAGTTACTACACTACGAGTTTGCTGTTCAACACCTACAATAATCTGTATGTTCACTGTATGTTCCTTCACCTTTCTCTAATGAGAGGCTTTTGTTAAACCACCAATGTATGTAATAAGTCATTTATGTCCAATGTATATTTTTAGCCTTCGGGCTGCAGAATTTTTTCAATAAACCCTTAATTATTATTATTATTATTCACACACACACACACACACACACACACACACACACACACACACACACACACACACACACACACACACCTAGATACACTCATTTAACACCACTTACGAGACCAAATTAAGAGACTCAACCTTAACTATATACCTTAACTAGATAATGTAACTTAACTAGAAACACTAAATTAGCACCAGGTAAGAAACAAATTAAGACTGTACCTTAACTAGATACACCCACCTGTAACCAATTAAGGCACCTTTAGAGTGTTGTCAGGTGTGAGTCTTCGTTCAACCCCGGATGATGAGGTGTATCAGAGATATAGTCGATCACCTTTAGGATTCCTTTTATAACACGCTATAAACTTATTATTGCATTCACCTTCTACTCGAACGTTGGCCGCATACCTGCATTCATACACGTACGTACATATTTACACACACGTACATACATAAATACATACATGGAACTTACATATTCTATTTTATACAGTGTTATATATACTGTGTGTGTGTGTGTGTGTGTGTGTGTGTGTTATAAGTGGGATTAGGTTGGGTTAGATCAGGTTAGGTTACGTCAGGTCAGGTTAGGTTACGTCAGGTCAGGTCATGTTAGGTTAGGTCAGGTCATGTTAGGTCAGCTCAGATTTAAACATAGCTAAATATGTATGTTATTCCTGGCGGTACGATGATATTTCATACATATTACATACACACGTTTAATACATAATACATAAAAATTTTATACATTCTACATGAAAATTTATACACATGAACTAAAATAAATACAACTTACATAGTCAACACAATATAATAAAACACATACTTATACAAACAACAGGTACAGTAAATTCCAAACACACACACACACACACACACCAGGACTAACAAACTCCTCTGTATGTTGATTTTCTCCTCACACATTCATGAGGAGGAGTAAGGTGTTGATGAGCCCCATTTGTGTTACTCTATCTTAGTGGGGCAGGACGGGTCAGGGGCGGGGACGGGTCGGGGCGGGGCGGGGACAGGTCGGGGCAGGGACAGGTCGGGGCGGGGCAGGGACAGGTCAGCAGGGCGGGATGAGTCGGGGCAGGGACAGGTCGGGTCAGGGGCGGGACAGGTCGGGGCAGGGACGGTCAGGGCGGGGACGGGTCAGGGCAGGGACAGGTCAGGTCGGGTCAGGGACAGGTCGGGTCAGGGACAGGTCAGGGCGCAGGGACAGGTCAGGGCAGGGACAGGGGGAGGGTGACAGGTGGGGGTGGGGGGGTAGTGTTGTGGGTTAGTGTTGTCGGGGGGGGGTAGTGTTGTCAGGGGGAGGTGTAGTGTTGTCGGGGGAGGGTAGTGTTGTCGGGGGAGGGGTAGTGTTGTCGGGGGTAGTGTTGTTGGGGGTTAGTGTTGTCGGGGGAGGTTAGTGTTGTCGGGGAGGGTAGTGTTGTCGGGGGAGGTTAGTGTTGTCGGGGAGGTAGTGTTGTCTGGGGAGGGGTAGTGTTGTCGGAGGGTAGTGTTGTTTCGGAGTAGTGTTGTGGGGGTTGGTGTTGTCAGAGGTTAGTGTTATCGAGGGGAGGTATTGTTGTCAGGGGTAGTGTTGAGGTAGTGTTGTCGGGGTAGTGTTGCGGGGGTGAGTGTTGTCTGGGAGTGCAGTGTTGTTGGGGGTGTTGTTTGGGGAGGTAGTGTTGTCGGGGGGGAGTATTGTTGTCGGGGGAGGGTAGTGTTGTTTGGGGAGGGTAGTGTTGTTTGGGGGTAGTGTTGTGGGGGAAGAGTGTTGTCGGGGGTAGTGTTGTCGGGGGGGTAGTGTTGTCGGGGTAGTGTTGTGGGGGTTAGTGTTGTCGAGGTAGTGTTGTCGGGGGTAGTGTTGTCGGGGGTAGTGTTGTCGAGGGGAGGTTTGGGGGTAGTGTCGGGGGGTAGTGTGATGTGGGGTTAGTGTTGTCTGGGGAGGGGTAGTGTTGTCGGGGGGTAGTGTTGTCGGGGGTAGTGTTGTCAGGGTAGTGTTGTCGGGGGAGGGTAGTGTTGTCGGGGTGTTGTGAGTAGTGTTGTTGGGGTAGTGTTGTGAGTAGTGTTGTCAGTAGTGTTGTCGGGGTAGTGTTGTCGGGGGTAGTGTTGTCGGTGGTAGTGTTGTCGGGGGGAGGGGTAGTGTTGTCGGGGGTAGTGTTGTGGGGTAGTGTTGTCGGGGGTAATGTTGTCGGGGGGGTAATGTTGTCGGGGGGGTAGTGTTTGGGCGGGGGGTAGTGTTGTCGGGGGTAGTGTTGCTGGGGGAGAAACACAACACCTAGTCAACGGGAAATGTTTTCAGCCAGTGTTTCCGTTGTTGTGTTTATTTTATGTTTGGGGAGTTTGGTCATGTGTGTGTGTGTGTGTGTGTGTGTGTGTGTGTGTGTGTGTGTGTGTGTGTGTGTGTGTGTGTGTTACATTCTGCACACGCCGACAGCCATCTCTCTCTCTCTCTCTCGGAATAACTCATCAATAACACAAACTCATTCCAAACAAACTAATGCAAAATAAATATTAAATTAACCTCCAAGAGTTAACGATACTCTCATATGATAAGGAACTAATTATTTACCGAGTTGGTTCGTAAAAACTAAAACTTATTATCTGGAACTGAAATCACCTCAAATTCAGCCCTCCCTCCCTCCCTCCCCTGACCCATTTTCTTTGACTTAAGATTAACCACTCTAACGTAACGTAACCTAGCGTAACCTAATCCAACTTTACCTTACCCAACCTAACGCTAACATAAACTAACGCTAACCTAACACTAACATAACCTAACGCTAACATAACCTAACGCTAACATAACATAACATAACATCACATAACGCTAACATAACCTAACGCTAACATAACCTAACGCTAACGCTAATCTAACATAACATAACGCCAATAACATAACATAACATCACATAACGCTAACATAACCTAACGCTAACATAACATACATCACATAACGCTAACATAACCTAACGCTAACATAACCTAACGCTAACGCTAATCTAACATAACATAACGCTAACCTAACGCTAACCTAACCTAACCTAACCTAACCTAACCTAACCTAACATAACATAACATAACCACCAGGTAGCGTTATTGTGTTTAATCATCAGGTGAGAAAATAAATTGTATAAAGCGATTCTCAAGACACAAATAAGTTTCTAATCACAGCGAGGCAAGATTCAGAGATTCATTTAGAGTCGAGGGAGGAAAAATATTCAGTGAGTCACAATGATTCGAGTTAGGTGAGACTCAGAGTCACACATACAACTCTGTAAATTCCCCCCTGAAAAAAATTAGATACCAAAAAATCAGAATAATACAAAGGTACAGTAAACAAACACCACAAATACAGACACGGGTACAGGTACAAAAATGATACATCCCTCATTACAAGATTACATACACCTTACATACTGCTGGGTAGACTGTGGCAAATGGCGTAAAGAAAGTTGCCCATAGTATCACCCTGCCCGGGGATCGCACCCGGGTCCGCTATCTTGCGAGGCGAGCATGCTGACCATTACACCACAGGCGCGATACATACATACATACATACATACATACATACATACATACATACATACATACATACACACATACAGACACACGGACAGACACACACACATCAAAACTGCAGACACACACAGCCACACCTCACCATGTTATCAACGGAATGATGAGGTCAGGTCCTCCAAGAAGTAATGGCAAGCACTCCGCCTTCACGACTTGTTAAATAAAAGAGAGAGAGAGAGGTTACGTTTAGGAACATCATGCCACGGAGCCCGGACCGCCGCCCTGACCGTGACATTTATCAAACATGCAGCACAAGACGGCCCCCGACCCGGCCCCTTCTACCGACTGACTCAACACACGCGGCCCGCACTCAACCCACCTCGATACGATGGCCACAATTTACATTAGCCACCACGAAACCAATCCTCAACTTGGCCACAGTTACAAAACCTCAACATGGCCACAGTTACAAAACCTCAATATGGCCACAGTTACAAAACCTCAACATGGCCACAGTTACAGTAGCCACCACGACACGGCCACAGTTACAGTAACCACCACGACATGACCACAGTTACAGTAGCCACCACGACACGGCCACAGTTACAGTAACCACCACGACACGGCCACAGTTACAGTAACCACCACGACATGACCAGTTACAGTAGCCACCACGATACAAAACGCCGCTACAGGATAATACAGACCTCGCTCAACACGTAACAGGAACCTTCCCCCCCCCGCCATATCGCTTACCTCGGCTCTATTCCCGGCCACAATTTTTTTTCCTCAAAATATTTCATATAATTTTAGAAACTTTTCAACCAA
This sequence comes from Homarus americanus, assembly GCF_018991925.1. Classification (NCBI taxonomy): domain Eukaryota; kingdom Metazoa; phylum Arthropoda; class Malacostraca; order Decapoda; family Nephropidae; genus Homarus; species Homarus americanus. Next base: position 41,706 of record NW_024725618.1, on the reverse strand, counting down.
TATTTTTTTTATAGTTTATTCTCACTGACTAGACACATCTACCATAACAACTCAAACGTGAATCTTTTTTTATGTAAGCAAACGGAGGTGTGTGTGTGTGTGTGTGTGTGTGTGTGTGTGTGTGTGTGTGTGTGTGTCTGTATAGATACAGTATATGAACCATCTGGTCTGTCTGTCTGTCTGTCTGTCTGTCTGTCTAGTTGGCTGTCTGGTTGTATATCTGTCTGTATTTCTGTCTGTCTGTGTCTGTCTGTCTGTCTGTCTGTCTGTCTGTCTGTCTGTCTGTCTTTAATACGGCAAATACACAAAATACAAAACGAAATAAATACAGAAAAATACATAAATTACAGGAACAAAACAGGGGAGGATAGTAACCCTGAGATAATGTAACCCATACAGTTTATAACCCGGATTACAGTAATACATGTAATATGACCCGATTTAATCCATACACGGTAACTCAAGACCAGTGTTGCCATGTGAACAGACAACCCTTAGACAACAACACAGTGTAGCCAACTCAACACAACCCAGTGTAGCCAACTCAACACACAAAACTCCCCCCAACAAAACAACCGAACCCAGTGTAGCCAACTCAACACACAAAACTCCCCCCAACAAACAACCCGAACACAGTGTAGCCAACTCAACACACAAAACTCTGTCCCAGCAACATGACCCAACAACACAAAAAAAAACCTGTGGCAACACTTATCGTCCATTAGCATAGAGTTGGTTTTATTACAGATGGAGGCTGCAATAAATCTGTCCACTGTATTGACACAACTAATTGCCAGGGCTGTACAAGCTGATTAACTCTCGTCACAACTGCACATTGGAACAACCTCGTTAAATTTCATTGTTCTAAACGTGTCCACATTTGCCACGACCCCGACAGTAAAAAGGACACAACTACTGGCAACCCAAAATAGAGGGGGGAGGGAGGGGATGTGGTGGGGAAGGATGGGGATGATGGAGTAGGGGTGTAGGGGGGGATGATGGGGGTGATGGAGTGTTGGGCGATGAGGTGTGGGGGAGGAGATGGGTGGATAAGGGGGGGGTCAGAGTGATGATGGTGGGGGAGAGATGGGGAAGTGGGGAAAGTTATGTGAGGTGTAGAAGACAGGGTGGGGGGGTCAGGGGATGAACTAATACCTGTGTTTGTTGGGTGACACCCCCCACCAGAACTCCCACACACTAAAATTCAGAGCTTCGGGTAGTAGTGTTAGGTCAACTGTAGGTTAGGTTAGGTCAGGTCAGTTGTAGATGAAGTTAGATTAGGTCGGGATAGGTCAATTGTAGATGAGGTCAGATCACTTTAGTTGTGCATGAGGTCAAGTCAACTGTAGGTTATGTTAGGTCAAGTCTGTTGTAGGTTAGGTTAGGTCAGGTCGGTTGTAGATGAGGTTAGGTTAGGTCGGATTAGGTCAGTTGTAGATGAGGTCAGTTCACAGTACTTCCCGAGAGCGGATCTTAGCTCACTGGAGTATATAAGAACCAGGAAATATTCACAACTAATCAACACGCAACACATGAACTACCTGGCTGCTGTAATCCTGGGTACACGCAACACACAGTACAGGTGAGGGTACAGAATCCCTCAGAACACACACACACACAAAACATAAATCAGAATACACACACACACACGATAATTATTCATAAAAAGAAAATAAAAGTATAAATTAAATGTCAATTTTTCCTACAGATAGAAAAAGTCAACTAAGAAAATCGATTACAGACTTGATTACAGACGATTACAGACATGATTACAATCCTGATTACATTCTTGATTCTAACCACGATTACAGACGATTACAAACATGATTAGAGCCTTGATTTTAGAGGATTACAGACTTGATTACAAACAATTACAGCATTGATTTTAGACGATTAAATTTGATTACAAACGATTACAGACTTGATTACAAACGATTACAGACTTGATTACAAACGATTACAGACTTGATTATAGATGATTACAGCCTTGATTACAAACGATTACAGACTTGATTACAAACGATTACAGACTTGATTATAGATGATTAAAGACTTGATTACAAACGATTACAGGTTTGATTACAGCCTTGATTACAAACGATTACAGACTTGATTACAAACGATTACAGACGATTACAGACCGATTCTCTTTGTCTGTATCGACTTTCTATTTTCGTTTATTTTCGTAAAGGTTTCTTGTCGTCATTTTTATCGGTCGTGTTGAAGGTAAAGAAAGGGGTGGGTGGGAAGACCGACGTGAGGAAACAGAAAAGTGAAGCTTATTTGTCAAGTGCGGAGTGGGGGGGACTGACTGACAGACAGACGGATAGAGACAGATGGATAGAGACAGACAGATACAGACAGACAGACAGACGGATAGACACACACAAACACACATAAAAAAAATTATCGAGTTTTCAAACGGTCACCACTTTTGACAAATCACATAATGTTAACAAGTGCACATCCTGTTCCTCCCCCCCACACGACTGACCATACTCGCCCACCTAAGAAGACATAAACAAGAATAGTCCTTATGGCGAGAGTACATATAATCACAGGTGGGCAAACTCACCTCTACGTCAACCGGATGGATAGATCTCTCTTGCCCCGCTCGACGTATTTAGCCAGAGCGCTGTCAACATGTCAATTTCTCGCCTGGATGGAAATTGATGGCATGTGTCGCCAGTTTAACTTTTTTGCTCCTTTATTCACCATTGCGTCCTGAGCTGACCAGGATTTGTGGGGTGAATATGTAAAGTGCGTGCGTGTGCGTGTGTGTGTGTGTGTGTGTGTGGTGGGCAGGCGGAGAGAAAAGGTGGGCTGGTGAGAAGGGGAGAGGGAGAAGGGTGAGGAGAGTGAGGAAGGAGGGAAGGAGTAAAGGAAGAAGGGAGTAGTTGGAGGGAAGGAAGGAGGGAAGGAGGGGGGGGGGGCACCTCGTCACACATGTATGCCATCATACATATTAACACCGGGTCCTGCTACAGCTGATGGACCTCGGGGCAACACAGTGTCATGCCAAAGGACTCTGAATTCAACTCCTTCCTCTGTTTGCTTCCTTCCTTACTTCCTTCCTTCCTTCCTCTGTTTACTTTCGTCCTTCCTCTGTTTACTTCCTTCCTTCCTTCTTTCCTCTGTTTACTTTCGTCCTTCCTCTGTTTACTTCCTTCCTTCCTTCCTTTGTTTGCTTCCGTTTGCTGTTTACACTGGTTAGAATTTCCTGTTGTTGTTTGCACTCCTCTCTTTTGTTTACACGTATCAGCTGTTTGGTTCTGTTAGCTTCTTGTTTACATTCATCAATTATTTGTTCCTTCTTCCTTAACGTGATTTTCTGCTCCCTCCTCTTCCTTCCATCTTCCAATATTATGTTTCCTCCTACAACTTCTTATTCCGCCTCCTTCCTTGCCACGCCACTTCCTTTCTTTCTTCCTCATCCACTGCTTCCTCCTGCAGCTTATTCCTCTTCCTTCTTCTCCTTCTTCTTTGCTCCTGCACCTCCTCCTCTTTTCTTCCTTATCAGAGTTTTATGCTTCCTCGTGCTACTTCCTCCTCCTCTTCCTCCCCCTACTTGAGGTTGGTACAGCGAGACACAGATTCTAACATTGTACCCTGGTGAGACGTCTTCATCGGGGGCAGGGAGGGAGGGAAGGAAGGAGGGGAAGGAGGGAGGGAGGGAAGGAAGGAGGGAGGGAGGGAAGGAAGGAGGGGAAGGAGGGAGGGAGGTGGCACATTACAGCTCAACTTTGTATAATGTGTGTGGAGGGAGGAAGGGTCACACACACACACACACACGATCATCCTAACTTGCTGTTTTTTATCTTGTTTGTAACCTGCACATCACGACCCCCCCCCCCACACACACACACACACATACAGAGACAAACAAACACAACAACCACACCCTGTGTTAACGAGTTGTATGACCCAGTGTTAAGGAATAGTCCGAGAAGACCGGGTAATTAATCGATTTAAGTTCAGTTCTTATTTTGCTGCTGAGTATAGACAGAGGGAAATGTTGTAAAGATACTTGTCAATAAAGTAGTTTGAATCTGCCAGGGGATCGAACCCGGGACTACGTCGTTGTGAGGCGAGCATACTAACCATTATACCACAGCCCACAGGTCACCATATATACACAAACGTACATATACACACCAACTGAGAAAGAAACAGTGTGTGTGTGTGTGTGTGTGTGTGTGTGTGTGTGTGTGTGTGTGTGGAGATATTTTCCAACCCTGAAAAATGACTTACCAATTTAAATGCCAAACGGGAGCCACTCTTCAACCCGGACTTAAAACATTATCCCATTAGCATGTAAATCCAGGTTGGGATAACTGGTATATCATGACCTAGCAGCTGGTGGCCACGTCCGCTGTGAGAGTTTAAAAAAATCCTCAGTAGTAAAAAAATACAATAGAAAAATAAAGAAGAAAAACAACACAAAGAAGGAGAAGAAGAATATAGAGGAGGAGGAGGAGAAGAAGAAGAAGGAGGAGGAGGAGGAGGAGGAGGAGGAGGAGGAGGCAGCTCGTACCATCAACATCTCACGGAGCTTCAAAAGTTTACAGGGAATTGTAGGAGCGGAGGGAAGTCATGACATTACCTCACTACACACTCACCACACTTTAACCACACTTTAACCACACTCACCACACTACACATTCACCACACTTTACACATTCACCACACTCATCACACTTTAACCACACTCACATCACTCTGCACATTATTCACACACACACACACACACACACACACACACACACACACACACACACACCTGAAGATATCAAGTTAGCCTGAGACAATAATAAAGGCAACAGGAACTATCACCTTATGTTGCTCGGGGCAGAAATGGCTCTTAGCGTAATGTATGTATGCATGTATGTATGTATGTATGTATGTAAGTATGTATGTATGTATGTATTTATTTGTGTATGTATAAGAACATGTATGTATTTGTGTATGTATGTATATAAGTATGTGTATGTATGCAGATGTGTGTGTGTGTGTGTGTGTGTATATCTTGGCATCTTCCTGTAATATATTATACACATTTGTTTATCTTAATTATGATGGTTTCTGCTCATAAACTCTCTCTGTGTTTGTTTGTTTTGGTGGTGAGTATAAGTTTGGGGTCTAGATATGCTGTGTTTGTGTTTGTTTTGTTAAATATTTTGTTTTTTGTGTTTTAGTACAGTGATTTTTATTAATTTTTTAGTATACGATATATTATTTTGGGGGGGGGGAGGGGCTCTTAGTTAAACCGGTTTTTTCGTAAACACTGTGTTTTATTGAGTTAAACCTTGTGTGTGTTTTTCTAGTAAACAAATATTCTACTCATTAAGTTTTTTTTTAATAAGCAACATAAACAATATTTTCTTTTTTTAGTTTTTGAAGTAAACCTTTTTCCTGGCAGAAAAACATTTTTTACACTGGATAAAATCGTGTTTTTCTAGTAAACAATGTGTGTGTCTGTGTTTTTTAAAGCTCTGAGTAGCTAGTGTTTTTTTTCTCATTTTCTCTTATTAGTAAACAAAGGCAACGATATTTTTTTCCTCTGGGTTAGTCTGGCAGGGAATCGTACCAAAACAGAGACACGATTCAAGTTCTATTAAAACGTCTATTGTGGAACACTACTTAAGTTCATTTTTTTCCTCTTAATGAATGGTAGAGAGGCGTAGGCAGCTATCTACTCACTCCCACACTCCGCCCTGAGAAGCTTCAACAGCGGACGATGAAATAAAAACATCCTGAAAACATTACACACACTGAAAAAAACACACACACAAAAAACACACACTATAGGACTCGTGAATCGCATCTCTCACAGAATGGATCTCGTTATGAATCCGGTACCGAACCTCCGACACTCTAGATTCGTACCCATGAATCCCTCCTACTTGATTTCGAACCCTTCACAAGAACTCCCGTAATCAATCTCAATATCCCTAAACCCGAAAACATGAATCCTTAACTCCGAACCCAAATTACAACACCTCGAATCCCTAACTTCACAACAAAACGAACGCCGATGTCTCGAATTCTGGACCCGTCACGAAGGAAAGTGAATTGATATTTCCTGTGACGTTAACCGATTTATTGCCCTACACACACCCACACAACCCACACACCCATCCACCTACCCACACCCCCACACACCTACCCACACCCCCACACACCTGTAATTACCATAATGACACTCATGTCCCCTTCCATACACCTCTTGACACTGACAAACTTCCTTCCTCCTCCTTCTCCTCCTCCCCAGGGCCTCCAACACCCACTAACTAGCAGAGGGAGGCTGACTAGCTAATCTTCTCCCTGTCAATCACCAGTACCGTCGCCAACCATCCTCTCACATCGGGTTCACCTAATCACCTTAACCTCTCACACCCAATCCAAATCAATTTATATATATATACCTCAACATATCAAAACCAATCATTGTATATTTACTAATCTCCAAACCTACAACGATTAACAACAAAACAACAAAGAAAAACAACTAAATCCACTCTTATAACAAACACACCAACCACGAGTAACAAACACAGACACATACACACGGGAGGAAATTAGCCCCACTGAACAGACACGATCGGTCTAATGGTTCGAGAATTTCAGACGCACCAGACTTCGAATCCCGTGGAGTGGCTGTAATAGGTTCTCCGTTAATGCGACTGTATCACACTAAGAGACTATTTGGCTTACGGGGGGAGACTGAAAAGGCGAGCGAGACAGTTCAATCATGGTTACATAATGGACGCGTCTTACTGCAGGGGATAATCTGAATTGCCTCTCCTGATATTGAGGGGAGACGAGCCTGAATTGTCGACATGAGAAGGAAGGTTCATTTAAATTGTAGAAAGAGTTAGTGTGTGTGTGTGTGGGGACGCCCGTCGGAGGTGTGGATGTGGGTTTGTGTGGGAGAGGGTATGTGTGTGACTGGGTGTGTACAAATATATACTCATAAAAAACAAAAATAAATACACACACACACACACACACATACACCCTCACAAACATACAAACAAACACTCACAACAGAGAAGAAGTAAAACAATTAAGAAAAGCTAGAGTTGTGAGAGCACGGACCAAGTTGCCGAGCAAGTATGATAAGTCCAGAGGGTGTACGGAGACGAAAACATTTGGAGGCAAAGTTTGTAATTTTGAAAATGAGTTCCTTCCATGTGCAACTCTGTATGACTTTATACATGTAAATTATAAATATTCCCACGTACTTGAAGAATGTATGTATGTATGTATGTATGTATGTATGTATGTATGTATGTATGAACAAACCACAATACTCGCTAACACTCACTAAACACACTCGCACACACTCACTAAACACACTAAAACACACTCTCACACTAAACACAAACACTCACTAAACACACTAACATCTAAACACACTCGCTAACACTCACTAAACACACTCGCTAACACTCACTAAACACACTCGCTAACACTCACTAAACACTCTCGCTAACACTCACTAAACACACTCGCTAACACTCTCTATCATTATGTTTACAGACAGGTGTTTTCATTCATCTTCATTTACACATGTTTTCAATTTATCACTTTTCCCGACCCTAAAGGTATAAATTACCATTTCATTATCACCTACCACCACCACCACTACTACTACCACAACAACCCCCATCCCCACCACGACTACCACAACCCCCACCCATCCCTATTACCACAACCATCATCACCACAACTTCCACCACTATCATCACTATCACCATCATCACCACAACCAAATATTATATAGTCAAAAAAATGTTGGGGGTCAAGACAGAGTTTGGGTTGTAGGTTAATGTTCTTTCTTTAACTAGAACTGTGTGGTAGTGATTAGGACAACCTCGCCTCTGGTACACCACCGATTATTTATTAACTTGATATCTGCACCACTGACCACTACCACAACCACCACAACAATAATAATAATAATAATAATATCCACTACATGAAGACACAATGGCTGGCACTCTTTACTCGCCAACACACGACACACACACACACACACACACACACACACACACACACACACACACACACACACACACACGAGACCAATCATATAAAGTCAGTCTGGTTTAGTGTAACAGGTATGTGCTGAGCTGACCACCACCCATGTCAATACCTGCAGTTAATATCTCACCTGCAGGAGACGCTATAGAAGTAGGTCTTAAGATAGTATATAAAAAAAAGAGCAGTGGGTGTATTTGTTAAGGTAAGGTGCCAGGGTAAGGTGTCAGGGTAAGGTGCCAGGGTAAGGTGCCAGGGTAAGGTGCCAGGGTAAGGTGCCAGGGTAAGGTGCCAGGGTAAGGTGCCAGGGTAAGGTGCCAGGGTAAGGTGCCGAGGGAAGGTGCCAGCTAGGTGTAAATAATGAGACCAGACTGCCGTGACCCCTAGAGTTAAGGGCCCTGGAGGTTAGGATAATAGTGGACCCTGAATGTAAGGGTATCTGAAGTTTCTTGTAATAAGGGTACCTAAGGGCCACGTAGGAACTGGTCCATGGAGACCTGGAAATAAATTGGAAGCAGAAGGCCCTGAGGGAGCTAACTGCAGTAGAAGACCCTGAACCAGACACCACCATTATGGCCCTGAATACAAGGCCAGCAAAATGCGGGCCTGCCACACACACAAACATACACACCCATCCACCCCCGCCCCCCCACACACATGCACGCACACACACATGCACGCACACACACACACACACACACACACACACACACACACACCCAACCAACCAACCCCCACTCACCCACACCCACACAGCAAGCAAAACACCACCGGTTGATAATTAAACGGGGCTGACACACACACACAGTGATCACGGGAGGGCAGGCAGGCAGGCGATGGTCCCTGGGAGGCCACCATTGTCGCTACAGGACAAAGCAACACCCTAATACAATGGACCATCGTTTGTCATTTAGAGAATTCCACCTCCACTCCTACGTCTAGTTATACCTCAACAAGGGACTCGTTAGTCAAGACTCCCGTTAACAGACAGGGAACTTAGTTTATAAATGAGCGCCCGAGTGATGGTGTTGGCTCGTTGGTGCTGAGAGAGAGAGAGAGAGAGAGAGAGAGAGAGAGAGAGAGAGAGAGAGAGAGAGAGAGAGAGAGAGAGAGAGAGAGAGAGAGAGAGGTATCTAGGTTAGGTCTAGTTAAGTAGGTCAGGTAATGTTAGGTTAGATATTGGTAAGTCAAGGTCAAGGTAAGGTTCATGTCAGGTTAGGTTAGATAAGGTTAAGCCAGGTCATGTTATGTTAGGCTGTGTACCGCACTTAAAGTATTAACACATACAGGCCACACCTCGAACCTGCTGAAGCCTCCCCCCCCCGCCCCCAAGTCCCGTAGTAGGTAAGAGGGTGGAACAGTGGAATGATGATTTGGGGAAGACGATGGAGGAGGAGGAGGAGGAGGAGGAGGAAGAGGAGGAGGAGGAGGAAGATGAGGAGAAGAGGAGGAGGAGGAAGATGAGGAGGAGGAGGAAGATGAGGAGGAGGAGGAAGATGAGGAGGAGGATGATGAGGAGGAGAAGGAGGAGGAGGAGAGGAGGAGGAAGAGGAGGCGGAGGAGGAGGAGGTGAAATTCGGAGAAGAGTAGAGTAGAATAACAACAACAATAATAATAATAATAACAATAATAATAATAATAATAATACAGTAGTAATAATAATAATAATAATAATAATAATAATAATAATAATAATAATAATAATAATAATAATAATAATAATAATAATAATAAAGTCAGTCAGAAATACACAATATTACTCGAGGGAAAAAGTCTGGACTATTATCTGGCGACAATGAATGACATTTTATCTGGGAGAGGCAGCAGAAATAATTGTGCATTGAGGGTTCCCCACCTCTACCCCCCACCACACTACCTCCACACCACCACACACCTCCCCCACCACACCACCTCCCCACCACACACCTCCCCCCCACCACACACACCTCCCCACCACACACCTCCCCCCACCACACTACCTCCACCACCACACACCCCCCACCACACCACCCCCCACCACACAACCCCCCCACCACACCACCTCCCCCACCACACACCCCACCACACCACCCACCACCACACCCCCCACCACACCACCCACCACCACACACCCCACCACACCACCCCACCACACAACCCCCCACCACACCACCCCCCACCACACCCCACCACACACCTCCCCCACCACACCACCCACCACCACACACCTCCCCACCACACCACCTCCCCCACCACACCACCTCCCCACCACACCTCCCCCACACACCTCCCCACCACACACACTCCACCACACATCCCTCCCTCCCCACACCCACACACACACAAACAAAAAATAAATAACAATAATAAACAAAAACACTAAACAAAATCAATCAAATAAATGTCCCTGACCCCTCCCCCCCTCCTACGTAGATGAGTGAATTCTAAAGACAAACAAAAGATCTTGAACTCACAAAACACACACACCTGAATAAGACCCTCAAAACACCTGTCATCATAATCACATATATAAGACAGGTTGAAGCTCTTCTTGACGGCAATATGATAGGTAATGTTGACGGGGGAGGGAAGGTACTGTCTACTGTCTAATTAAGTTAAAGGGAAAGTTTTACGTTCGTGTGTGTGTGTATGTGTGTGTGTGTGTGTGTGTGTGTGTACTCCCCAAACACCTGGCAGCAGTATCCTATTGGTCCATCAAACACCTGGCAGCAGTATCCTATTGGTCCATCAAACACCTGGTTATCCCATCGGTGGTAAGTCCTCCTCGCCAACTGACTCATTAGACCGACCATCGATGCGTTTCATTCACTCGCAGGCTTCATACCTCCCTCGTTCACTCCCCGCTTAATGAGCTCTCTCTCTCTCTCTCTCTCTCTCTCTCTTTTATTCTCTCTCTCTCTCTCTCTCAGACCAACAAACCACCGTATCGGATGCAAGCACACAGTTATGTTTGGTGTGTGTGTGTGTGTGTGTGTGTGTGTGTGTGTGTGTGTGTGTGTGTGTGCTTGAGCCCCACACTGTGTGCTTGCAGGAGACTAATTCACGCGTTAATCCTAACACTTTTAACTCAAAGAACGATCATGTCTTTCCACACACACACACACACACACACACACATGCCGACAGACTCTTGATTGGAAATATATCTCTCTCTCCCTGTCTGTCTGTCTGTCTGTCTGTCTCATTTCACGGATTCTGGTGATTGCAGATCGAACAAAGAGGAAATTAAAAGCCTTTGGTAACCGGACTCAAACATCTGGTAATATATTGACACAGTGAACGCTAAGCCCCCACTCTGATATAGCCCTTACATCAGCCAACACTCTCTTATACCACCTATATAACAGGTCCTCATTACCTGTTTATTTCTGTTTATTTTTCAAGTATTTTTTTTTTTTTTCAAGTTGTTCAGTTTCTTCAGTTGGTAACACTGGAGAGAGAGCCAATCAGGTGTCGAAGACCCATCCATCACCAGTGAGGACAGCTCCTGGTGGTCAAATCACAAGCGTCTATCCATCAACATCTCACCAACTCCCAAACAACATTACCATTTCAGGACACGTCAACAAATATTTTCCTCTGTTTATATTTATCAGTGTGTGTGTGTGTGTGTGTGTGTGTGTGTGTGTGTGAGTGTGTGTGTGTGGTGCCCATCACTATCCTTCACTATGTAACTGCAATAGTGTGTGCTGTGTACTTGCTTCACTGTATCTGTACCGTCTGCATATACTCTTGAATCCTGTAGTAGTCAACGACCTACCACAACCACCACCAACCACTACCATCACGACCTTCTCCTACCACCACCCACTACCACCACCATCACGACCCCCGACCCCACAAAACACGACCACAGGGGCAGACAGAGAGCAGCAGTCAGCTGTGATCACTCCAGTAGTATGACCCCAACTAACACATAAACCAGTTCATTTCACTGATGGAGGCGGGGGGGGAGGGTGACAGGGTGAGGAGGGAGGAGTGGGAGGTGAGGATGGAGAGGAGAGGGGAGGAAGGAGGAGGGGGAGGGTGAGGGGGAGGGAGGGAGGAGGAAGGAGGAGGGTGAGGGGAGGAAGAGGGCAAGGGAGGAAGGAGGGGGAGGGTAGGGAAGGCAGAGAGGGAAGGAGGGGGAGGGGTGAGGGGGAAGAGGGGGGAAGGAGGGGGAGGGAGGGAGGGGGGTAGGGAGAATGAATTGAACAAGGCCGGATAAAATAGAATAGGGAATAGAAGAGAAGGACAGTCAAAGGACGAAAGAAGAGGAGAAGAAGAAGAAGAAGAGGAAGAATAAGAGGAGGAAGAGGACTGAAGACCATTACCATGACGTCACTAATCACCATAATTGCCAACTCTGTAAATTATCTCGGTAATCAAATAATTGTGATATGACATTACACCAAACGTCAATTAGGCCGCCGTAATGCATAACAGCTGCTTTATCATCCGTTATAATTACATTACCTCATGTGTAACTCACTGTATCGTCACCAGTAATGAGCATATAGACATTACCTATCACTCAGCCATTCTCAAAGGCTCGTACTGCGAATTTTCCTCGTAAGTGATGTTAAGCCCGTACCTAACAAGCTGATTTGACCTGAAATAGCGTTAAAAAAAATAAGTAACCTCAACTATACACGTCACTTTAATTACTAGTTAAAGGATTATAGTTAACGTCATTCATTTGTCTTTCTAATTGATGAGGTAAACACAAATCTATTAACCTAACATTAATTACGACTCGAGAGATGGAAACCAACATGGCGTCAGAAATACAATGAGACTTGATGCAATATTTGGCCCAAACTTTCAGCCCCCCAAAATTTATGTCTGAATCTTTGTGTGTCGGGGTCAATCTGGGCATCGACTGGTTATCAATTTGCTAATCTTATTCAAATACCCCTAATCACCTTTTATAATATGGGGTGTAATTACCTGGTTGAGATTACAAGGCACGTGTTATTGATTACTAGTTTAAAACACACATTGTGTTAAGGTTCAGGGGAGGTGTGTGTGTTACTCAGTTTTCAAGAACGCATTTTTGCACCACTAACCACAGCCGTCTCATAATATCCTAACCTAACTTAGTCTAAGCTACCCAAACCTAACCTAACCTAACCCAACCTAACCCTAATCTACCCAAACATAACATAAGAACATAAGAAAATAAGGAGTCTGCAATAGGCCGGTTAGCCTGTGCATGGCAGCTCCTGTCGAGAGTTACTACCACTCTCTGTCATCCATGAATCTATCTAGCCTCCTTTTGAAACTTTCCAGAGTTCCCGCACTTACTACAAAGTTGCTAAGCTTGTTCCACTCGTCCACCACCCTATTTGTAAACCAGTTTCTTCCTATCTCCCTCCTAAACCTAAACATATCCAACTTGAATCCGTTGCTCCGAGTCCTATCCTGCTCGGATATTATAAGAACTTTATCTATATCCCCTTTATTGATTCCTTTCACCCACTTAAATACTTCTATCATATCTCCCCGCACTCTTCGTCTTTATAGGGAATGCAAGTTTAGTTTCTTTAACCTAGCTTGATATGGAAGGTTTCTAAGTCCCGGAATCATTTTCGTCATTCTTCGCTGCACCGATTCCAGTGAATTGATATCCATTCTATAATAAGGGCACCAGAACTGAACCGCATAATCGAGGTGCGGCCTGATGCACTAAGACCTCTGCACTCTTGTTACTTACACTTCTAGATATAAAACCCAATACTCTGTTTGCCTTATTTCGAACATTAACGCACTGTTTTCTAGGCCGTAGGTCCGGGCTTACAAGTACCCCTAAGTCTCTTTCACTAGTCGACTTCTCTAGGTTGATGTTGTTAAGGCTGTATACATTGACAGTATTTGTTCTTCCAATATTAAGTACGCTGCACGTGCTGGTGTTGAGTTTCATTTGCCATTTTTCTGACCACTCCTGCAGTTTATTTAAATCCTCCTGTATTGCATTTGCATGCCTGCCCTGAATTAATCTGCCGCCCTATTTTGGTGTCATCCGCAAATTTGCTTATGTCACTGCTGATCCCAGTATCTACATCGTTTATGTAGATTATGAACAAGGGTGGGCCAAGTACTGACCCCTGGGGAACCCCACTGGTTACACAGCCCCACTCAGATTTAACACCATCTACGCTGACCCTCTGCGTTCTATCTGTGAGCCACGATTTTATCCAATTTAAAACCTTCCCCTCGATACCATGAACCTTAACTTTTTTCAGAAGCCTCTGATGCGGTACTCTTGTCAAACGCTTTGCTAAATTCTAAGTAAATAACATCGTAATTTTCGTCATTATCTACTACCTCGAAGACTTTCCTAAAAAACGTCACCAGATTTGTTAGACAAGATATTCCCTTTGTAAACTCACACCTACCCTAACTTAACCTAACCTACCCTAATTTAAACCAATCTAACCTAGTTTAATCTCGCTTCACCTAACCTAAACTAACTCGTCCACCTCTCAAATTACCTTCTTCGTGTTCTCTGATGTTTTGACTCGGTAAGGTAACAGTAGGGTGGGTGGGTAAGGAAGGGGGATGGGTATGAGATAGGGGGGGGTAGGTTAGGTTAGGGGAGGGGAGTGGTTAGAGGGAGGGAAGGAAGGGTGTAAGTGAGGGGAGGGTGAGGGTAGGGTAGGTTAAGTAGGGGGGAGGGAAGGAAAGAGGGGATGGGTAAGTAGGGGAAGGGGAGTGGGGAGGGGAGTAGAGGGGAATGGGAGGGGGAGGAGAGAGGGCGAGAGGGGGGGTTAAAAGTCCTGTCGCGTAGGAAGCCACTTAAGCTAAATTTCGTAGTTGTGTCGTAAAGGCCGAGAAAACTCAAGATTTAGCGAGAAACAAGTCACGATTTTTTTTTTTGGGGTGTTTTTAATTTTTTTTAGAGCAAGTTTCTGTTTTTAATTCGTAAAGCGTAACGAATGAAGATTTATTGGGGGTGGTGGAAGAGAAGGAGATGAGGAAGGAGGAAGAGGCAAAAGGAGAAGAAGGAGGGAAAAAGGAGGAGGATGGGAGGCGGAGGAAGAGGAGAAGGAAAAATCAAAAGGAGGAGGAGGAGGAGTAGGGAAGGAGAAGGAGGAGGAATAGAAGGAAAAATCAAAAGGATGGAGAAGAGGAAGAGGGGGAAGAGGAGAAGGAATTGAAAAAAGGAAGAGTTAGAACAGAGGAGGAGATGAAGAAGAGGAGGAGGGTGGATGAGGGAAAACGAGGAAAGGGAAGAAAATTGGCAAAGGAAGAGGAGAGGGAGAAGAAGAAAGAGAAGGAGAAGGTGGCGGAAGAAGAAGAAGCAGAGTAGCAGGAGGAAGATGGAAGAGGAAAGATGAGGAGGAGGAGGAAGATGGAAGAGGAAAGATGAGGAGGAGGAGGAGGAAGATGGAAGAGGAAAGAGGTGGTGATAATTAATCATTCCACTCAAAAAATTCCACCTCAGTTGAACATCAGTGTGTGTGTGTGTGTGTGTGTGTGTGTGTGTGTGTGTGTGTGTGTGTGTGTGTGTGTGTTGGTGTGTATGTTGGTGTGTGTGTGTTGGTGTATGTGTGTGTTGGTGTGTATGTTGGTGTATGTGTTGGTGTGTTGGTGTATGTGTAGGTGTGTGTGTTGGTGTGTATGTGAGTATATGTGTGTGTTGGTGTGTGTGTGTGTGTGTGTGTGTGTGTGTGTGTGCTTCTCACATATCAATATACAGAGACATGGAAGTGTGACCACATTTCACCAGTCCGAGAGTTTCCGTGCACCCACACACACACACACACACACAACACACACACACACACACACACACACACACCCACACACACACCTCACTGGGCCTGTCTGTCTGTCTGTCTGTCTTGTTGACAACTATGTGTCCGTCACCCCTCAAACCCTAATGTATCTATTACCGTGTGTGCTCGCTATTTTCGATAATTATATTTCCAGACAGTGAATGTAGCGACCTCTACACACACACTCGATATTGAAGCTTCCCTCACCTCTTACGATATATACCTCACTCTCCTCCATTTTCACCCCCTCCACCTTTCCTTTCCTCCTCCACCTTTCTCCCCCTCCGCCCCGTGTCGCCGCTGCTGGTGGAACACACTGGGTGATTGTGATCAAACTTTATGGTGTTGCTGGGAGACGAGAGGGTAGTTCACCTAAGATTCGTCACGCTAAACTTAGTCCATCTGAACATGAACGACCCTAAGGCTTAACCTAACCTTAACTTAACCTTAACTTAAACCTATCGCAAACCTAATTGAACGTAACCTAACCACTCTAACGCTATATTAACCTTCCGTCACGATAACCTAACCTAACCTAACCTAACCTTATCCTTACCTAACGCTAAACTAAACTTAACTCAACCTATCTTTCATTCCCTTACGCCACCCAAACTAACCCAACCAAACTTAACTTAACCCAACCTAACCTAACCCAATCATCCCCCACAGCGTTAATAGGTGGTTAATGCTCAAGCAAAAATAACCTGGAGGTGGGGGATTTTCAGGTGATCAGGCGACCTTAATGAGCTGTCTACCTGATGCACTCCACCACACCTGCTACTGAGCCTTGGTATAAAAAGCCCAGGTAACAAGAGCGGCCTACGACTGTGGTGCACTATACGGCGCTAGGACGGGAGAGAGAGAGAGAGAGAGAGAGAGAGAGAGAGAGAGAGAGAGAGAGAACGGGGGTGGGTAGGAAGCGTAGCATGGAGGCGGAAATAATTATAAAGTAGGGAAGGAAGGAAGGAGAGAGAAAAGGAAGGAGGGGAATGAGAGAGAGGGTGGGAAAGGAGAGAGAGAGAGAGGGGGGAAGGAGACAGAAGAGGAGGGAGAAAGAGAGGAGGGGGATAGAGAGAGCAAGGAAAGAGAGGGGCCAGCCGTAGCATAAAAGAAGAGTATAGATTAGGGAAGGAAGAAGAGAGAGAGAGAGAGAAAGGGGGGAGAGGAGAGGGAGGGAAGAGACAGAGAAGAGGAGGGAGAAAGAGGGAAGGGGGGAGATAAGAGAAAGAGAGAGAGAGAGACCAGCCGTAGCATAAAAGCAGACACGTGGAGAAAGGAAGGGAAGGAAAGGGAGAAAGAGAGAGAGAACAACAACACCTCAGTTAGAAAGTAAAAGGGGAGAAGAGAAGTAAGAAAGAAAGATCAGGAAGAAGAAGAAAAATGTAAATAAACGGAGGAAATGAAGAACAGCGAAGAGCAATAACTGATCTTAAATGAGAATAAACAGAGAGAGAAATAAATAAATCGAAATAAAAGATGAATAAACAAAATGACAATAAAGAAGATAAAAAAATAATAATATAAATAAGAAATAAATTTAGAATAAAAGAAAATAAGATAGCTATGTTTAGATGTTTAAATACGGTTATAAAGAGAAGGAAAAACTCGGGACCACGACAAGAAACATAACCCGTATCTAAGTTTTAAAAGGAGTGTACGAACCTGACCTAAACAAGGGTCTCGTGTGTGTGTGTAAGAACCTCTCTCTCTCTCTCTCTCTCTCTCTCTCTCTCTCTCTCTTTCACCACAAACCATCTTTTATTATTGCATATTTTTGTTGTCATACTGGAGGTCTTCCCCTGACCCTCTTGTTTACTTTTGGTCACCCTCCCACCCACCCCGCCACATATTGTCCCCTGGTGGGCGGGGTGGGCGGGTGGGTGGCTAGACAGGTTGGTTGGATACTGGGTGGTTATGAAGGTGGGTTGACTATATATGTATGTATGTATGTATGTATGTATGTATGTATGTATGTATGTATGTACTGTGTGTGTGTGTGTGTGTGTGTGTATACTGTGTCTAAGAGCATAAAAATGTGCCGCCAACTTATGCATGTTGAGAACTTGTGTGTGTGTGTCAGTAAACACTCATCTGCCCAAACAAACTTGTATTTGTGTGCTTGTTTAAGTTCACCAGTTCAAAGTTTGGGGCAGGACACACACACACACACACACACACACACACACACACACACACACACACAATGAGCTTACAACACAACAAGCAATTAAGTCCACTTTTCTTTAATGGACAATAAATATATTTGATGGAATGTATAGTGTTGTATAATGTATAGTGTATAGTGTTGTATAATGTATAGTGTTGTATAATGTATAGTGTTGTATAATGTATAGTGATGTATAATGTATAGTGTTGTATAATGTATAGTGTTGTATAATGTATAGTGATGTATAATGTATAGTGTTGTATAATGTATAGTGTTGTATAATGTATAGTGATGTATAATGTATAGTGTTGTATAATGTATAGTGATGTATAATGTACAGTGTAGTGTTGTATAATGTATAGTGTTGTATAATGTACAGTGATGTATAATGTATAGTGTTGTATAATGTATAGTGTTGTATAATGTACAGTGATGTATAATGTTACAATGTATAGTGTTGTATAAATGTATAGTGTATAGTGTTGTATAATGTATAGTGTTGTATATGTATAGTGTAGTGTTGTATAATGTAGTGTTGTATAATGTATAGTGTTGTATAAATGTATAGTGTTGTATAATGTACAGTGATGTATAATGTTGTATAATGTATAGTGTTGTGTTAAATAGTGTTGTATAATGTATAGTGTTGTATAATGTACAGTGATGTATAATGTACAGTATAGTGTTGTATAATGGGAAGTTGTATAATGTATAGTGTTGTATAATGTATAGTGTTGTATAATGTATAGTGATGTATAATGTATAGTGTTGTATAATGTATAGTGATGTATAGTGTATAGTGATGTATAATGTATAGTGATGTATAATGTATAGTGCTGTATAATGTATAGTGATGTATAATGTATAGTGTTGTATAATGTATAGTGTTGTATAATGTATAGTGATGTATAATGTAGAGTGTTGTATAATGTATAGTGTTGTATAATGTATAGTGATGTATAATGTACAGTGATATTAAATACGGTCGTCACCACACCGTTCCCCACTACCACTGTCACCACCTCCGTCACTGTCAGTAGTGTCACTCATCTCCGTCACTGTCAGTACTGTCACTCACCTGTTACTGTCAGTACTGTCACCACCCTGTCACTGTCGTACTGTCACCACCTCCGTCACTGTCAGTACTGTCACCACCTCCGTCACTGTCAGTACTGCCACTCACCTCTGTCACTGTCAGTACCGTCACCACCTCCGTCACTGTCAGTACTGTCACTCACCTCCGTCAAGTCAGTACTGTCACTCACCTCCGTCACTGTCAGTACTGTCACTCACCTCCGTCACTGTCAGTACTGTTACTCACCTCCGTCACTCCTGTCACTGCTGAATTACGACCAGCCCTCGCTAACACAGCAACGACACCTTCTCATCACCTGTAACCGGGTTCCTCCAGGTAGGTGTGTGTGTGATGTGTGTA
Source organism: Homarus americanus (assembly GCF_018991925.1). NCBI lineage: Eukaryota > Metazoa > Arthropoda > Malacostraca > Decapoda > Nephropidae > Homarus > Homarus americanus. Next base: position 22,301 of record NW_024725618.1, on the reverse strand, counting down.
TGTACTGTATGTGTGTGTGTGTGTATGTAATGGTATGTGTGTGTGTGTGTGTGTGTGTATGTGTGTGGTCCCGAGGAAACATTTGTTGAGAAGAGAAAAAAATAAATATAGATCTGTATGATTAGTGAGGGACTCACAGGTGTTGGAGGGGAGGGAGGGTGGAGGGTAAGGAGGGGTAAGGGAGGGGGAGGGAGGGAGGGAGGGGAGGGGAGGGGAGGGAGGGAGGGAGGGAGGGAGGGGAGGAGGGAGGGAGGGGAGGGTAAGGGAGGAGGGGAGGGTAAAGGAGGGAGGGAGGGAGGGAGGGTAAGGGAGAGAGGGAGGTAAGGGAGGGAGGGAGGGAGGGTAAGGGGAGGAGGGAGGGAGGGTAAGGGAGGGAGGAGGGAAGGAGGAGGGAGGGAGGGTAGGGAGGGAGGCGGGAGGGAGGGTGACCTTACGGATTAAGGGGAAGAACAGAGGAGGAGGAGAACATTCCTCCCCCGGCAGGAAGGTCTCTGGTGAATGGGGGTGATATTATTACACCTGGCTGCCATCACCGTAACCAGACGCGACTACATGAATAGCTAGTGAGTTGATAATGGCACACTGGTGAACACACACACACACACACACACCAACACATACGTCATACAGTCAGCCACTGGAACTAGTACTGTATACACACTGTAGCTGTTAGGTCCTAAAATGGTCTGGTAACGTTGAAACATCGCATCCAGACGCATGATGAAACTCAGCTCCCCCCCACCTGTTATCTCTAACTATTTTCTGTTTCCCCTTCTTTATTCTTCTATTTACTCCTCTTGCTTCCTTTACTAATCCAAACATCAGTAAAAAAGTATGGTAAGAGAAAAGTGGGGAGGAGGAGGGAGCTGTACGATAACTGCAATCCCATTCGGCAACAAGTATTTCCATTGGATACAATATATAACTTGTAATATAAACACAACACACTAGTATAACAACATATGTATTTATAACATATATGTGGGAATAAAACATAAATTACAAGTCATTTTGTCTGTTGTGTTCAGGACAGTGTTACTAGATATAAGGTCTCAAACACGAACCATAGGTGTATACTTATTCTTGTGGCCGACTGTACACACTTGAGACACACACAAATTCATTCTTAACACACACATGCGCACCTACATTCTTACCAAACACGCATTCACGCATACACAGGGTTAGTGCACACGCTATCCACACACACACATAAATTGGGCGCGCGTGACAGTGACATGATGGAGTCAGGACGCTACAGCCAGCCGACACTGTACACTCATGCTGAACACTGTACACTCATGCTGAACACTGTACCCTCATGCTGAACACTATACCTTCATGTTGAACACTGTACCTTCATGCTGAACACTGTACACTCATGGTACACTGCACCTTCATGCTGAACACTGTACACTCATGCTGAACACTGTACCTTCATGCTGAACACTGTACACTCATGCTGAACACTGTACACTCATGCTGAACACTGTACCTTCATGTTGAACACTGTACCCCATGTTGAACACTATACTCATGCTGAACACTGTACCTTCATGCTGAACACTGTACACACTCATGCTGAACACTGTACTTCATGCTGAACACTGTACACTCATGCTGAACACTGTACCTTCATGCTGAACACTGCACACCCATGCTGAACACTGTACACCTCATACTGAACACTGTACCTTCATGTTGAACACTGTACCTTCATGCTGAACACTGTACACTATGCTGAACACTGTACACTCATGCTGAACACTGTACACTCATGCTGAACACTGCACCTCATGCTGAACACTATACACTCATGCTGAACACTGTACCTTCATGCTGAACACTGTACACTCATGCTGAACACTGTACCTCATGCTGAACACTGTACACTCATGCTGAACACTGTACACTCATGCTGTGAACACTGTACATTCATGCTGAACACTGTACACTATGCTGAACACTGTACATTCATGCTGAACACTGTACCTTCATGCTGAACACTGTACACACTCATGTTGAACACTGTACACTCATGCTGAAACTGTACCTTCATGCTGAACACTGTACACTCTGGCTGAACACTGTACCTCATGTTGAACACTGTACACTCATGCTGAACACTGTACACTCTCATGTTGAACACTCTGTACACTCATGTGAACACTGTACACTCATGCTGAACACTGTACATTCATGTTGAACACTGTACACCATGCTGAACACTGTACACTCATGCTGAACACTGTACACTCATGCTGAACACTGTACATTCATGTTGAACACTGTACCTCATGTTGAACACTGCATTACCTGCTGAACACTGTACACTCATGTTGAATGACTACCCATGTTGAACACTGCACTTTCATGCTGAACACTGTACACTCATGTTGAACACCTGTGCACTCATGAACACTGTACACTATGCTGAACACTGCTATCATGCTGAACACTGTACACTATGCTGAACACTGTACATTCTGTTGAACACTGTACACTCATGCTGAACACTGTACCCTATGCTGAACACTGTACACTCATGCTGAACACACACACACAAGGGAACATTACCATCAAGTAACGCGTGATCTGTAGTGTTAGTCACTACCCAACAGACACACACCTCCATGTTACCTAAAATACATCACCTGGAGTTTGCTTGTGGGTTGTAACTGGGGCGGGGTTGTTATTACGGGGGCGTGTTACTACGGGGCGTGGGTTGTTACTACGGGGGCAAAGATTTTACCCGGTCACCTGTTGAAGGCAGGTAGCAATATCCTCACTTGTTTGTATATACAATAATAATAATAATCACACACACAACACACACACACACACACACACACACACACTTGGTCCGGCAACCAGGTGTTGGCCATTACCTGCACTAAACCAAGCCCTGGCTGCATCACCAGAGTGTGTGTGTGTGTGTGTGTGTGTGTGTGTGTGTGTGTGTGTGTGTGTGTGTGTGTGTGTGTGTATATATATAAACACACAATCTCACAGGAATGTTGTTCACCAATAACCATTAAAAAGATTTGCATACATTAATGACAAAATTATAATGAAATTTTAATTAACATTTAAAAAAAAAAAAAAAGGTAACCTAGTTAATGAGAATTTTAGGGCAGGTATCCAACGTGACGAGAGTGTAATGTAATATAACAGTAACACTCAGTCTACACCCACACCATGTAACACACTCTGCACCCACACCATGTAACACACTACACCCACACCATGTAACACTACACCCACACCATGTAACACACTACACCCACACCATGTAACACACCTACACCCACACCATGTAACACTACACCCACACCATGTAACACACACCACACACACCAACACACACCACACCCACACCATGTAACACACACTACACCCACACCATGTAACACACACACACACCCACACCATGTAACACACACCACACCACACCATGTAACACTACACCCACACCATGTAACACACCTGCACCCACACCATGTAACACTACACCCAAACCATGTAACACACCACACCCACACCATGTAACACACCACACCCCAACACCATGCACACACCACCCACACCATGTAAAACACACTACACCCACACCATGTAACACACACTACACCCACACCATGTAACACACACTACACCCACACCATGTAACACACACCTACACCCACACCATGTAACACACCACACCACACCATGTAACACCACACCCACACCATGTAACACACTACACCCACACCATGTAACACACTTACACCCACACCATGTAACACACACACTACACCCACACCGTAACACACTACACCCACACCATGTGAACACCACACCCACACCATGTAACACACCTGCACCCACACCATGTAACACTACACCCACACCATGTAAAACAACACCCACACTATGTAACACACTACACCCACACCATGTAACACACACCTACACCCACACCATGTAACACACACTACACCCACACCATGTAACACCTCTACATCCATACCATGTAACACACACACCCACACCATGTAACACACCACACCCACACCATGTAACACACCACACCCACACCACAACACACCACACCCACACCATGTAACACGCCTACATCCATACCATGTAACACACACTACACCCACACCATGTAACACACTACACCCACACCATGTAACACACTACACCCACACCATGTAACACACTCTACATCCATACCATGAACACACACACCCACACCATGTAACACGCTCACATCCATACCTATAACACACACACACACCCACACCATGTAACACACTACACCCACACCATGTACACACCACACCACACCATGTAACACACTCTACATCCATACCATGTAACACACACTACACCCACACCATAACACGCTTACATCCATACCATGTAACACACTACACCCACACCATGTAACACACTACACCCACACCATGTAACACCCTACATCCATACCTGTAACACACACACACCCACACCATGTAACACACTACACCCACACCATGTAACACACACCCAATGTAACACACTACACCCACCCCATGTAACACTCCACCCCATGTAACACACTCACACCCACCCCATGTAACACACTACACCCCACCCCATAACACACTCTACACCCACCCCATGTAACACACTATACACCCACCCCATGTAACACACTACACCCACACCATGTAACACACTATACACCCACACCATGTAACACACCCCTAGTATATTATACACTTAATACTCACACAGTATACTCCATCTTTGGCCACACAGTATACCCCCG
>NW_024725618.1:0-12500 GCF_018991925.1 Homarus americanus | reverse complement strand
TATGTTGTTTTTTTTATGGTGAAATACGCAGACCAGAAGCATCATTTTGTACACTTTATAAAGACTAATGAAACAAAGTGACCAAAGAGGTTATGAAGAGTTTCCACTTATTACTGTTGATTCGCCCATGACTGAAGGATGAACTTAGCAGAGACCTCTTAAGTGCTCCGAAGAAAAATGTTATAAAAAAGGCGTTATTTGACGAAGAAGTGCCTAAGACAGACGTTATTTGACGAAGAAGTGCCTAAGACAGACGTTATTTGACGAAGAAGTGCCTAAGACAGACGTTATTTGACGAAGAAGTGCCTAAGACAGACGTTATTTGACGAAGAAGTGCCTAAGACAGACGTTATTTGACGAAGAAGTGCCTAAGACAGACGTTATTTCACGAAGAAGTGCCTAAGACAGACGTTATTTGACGAAGAAGTGCCTAAGACAGACGTTATTTGACGAAGAAGTGCCTAAGACAGACATTTCATTGAAGAAGTGCCAAGACAGACGTTTTGACGAAGAAAGCGCGAGACGATTGAAGAAATTCGTTACATCTGAGAGAAAATTGTGACGTAAGACAACTCCACCAAGGTGGAAGAGCGAGAGCCATCTACTGTAGGTGAGCCAGAGAAGGTGTCACTCCCTCCAGGCTGACTCCACCAAGCACATGCACTGTCCCACCTCTACCTCTCGTCACGCACCCCCCTCTACCGCTCGTCACGCACCCCAGGTCCCACCACCTCGTCACCCCCACTCGTCAACCTCTACCTCTCGTCACCCCCCCTCCTTCTCGTCACACTCCACCACACACCCCTCTACCTCTGTCACACACCTCTACCTCTGTCACGCACCCCTCACCTCTCGTCACACACCTCTACCTCTCTGTCACACACCTCCCCCTACCTCTCGTCACGCACCCCTACCTCTCTCTGTCACACACCCCCCTACCTGTCACACACCCCCCACCTCTCGTCACACACCCCTCTACCTCTCTGTCACACACCCTCTACCTCGTCACACACTCCACCTCTGTCACACACACCCCTCTACCTCGTCACACACCCCCTCTGCCACCCTCGTCACACACCCCCACTCTGTCACACACCTCTACCTCTGTCACACACCCCCTCTCTGTCACACACACCCCCCACCTCTGTCACACACCTCTACCTCTGTCACACTCTATCTCTGTCACACACCTCTACCTCTTGCCACACTTCTACCTCTCACGCACCCCCACTCTCGTCACGCACCCCCTCTACCTCTCGTCACGCACCCACCTCTCGTCACAATCCCCACTTCGTCACACACTCTCTATCTCGTCACACCTCTACCGTCACACACCCCCTCTACCTCTCGTCACGCACCCCCACTTTCGTCACACATCCCCACTTCTTCATACCCCCACCTCTCGTCACGCCGACATTATCTTAATAAAAATCACTGGCAAGGTTCTCACAGCACTGAGATAAATCTAATGCTCCTTATGCTCCACAATATTAAATTCCTTCCCCCAAAAAACAGAAAAGGAATCTGCCTTTAACACGTAATTAATCCCGGTTTACGAGACGCACCACGCCGGCAGATTTACGACCCTCGCCGCTGTGCTCAAAATTCATGGAAATGTGAAAAGTTTTTGATTTAGGGATGTGAGTAGAACACGGCGCTACACGTGATTTGTTCACTTCTACTGAACACTTTAAGATGAACAAACTATACTTATCCCTCAATACTTGAACTGATATCAAAAGTTAACTTAATAACTTTTAAGGGAAGTTAAGGTGTAGTACACGAATATAAACAAAGAACTTTCAGCATCATTTGTTCACTTCCGTAGAACATTTAAAAAAGAACAAATTTCATCAACCCTTTCGAGGTGAAATCTGATACGTGAACTGACATTAAAAGTGAATTTGCCAACTTTTGATTAAAGCGATGAGAGACTGCGATAGACCACAACGGTAAACAGTAATACCTCTTCCTTCACTACAACACTTATGATAAATTTACAGCCACTTACACCTGCTGTCATCACCAGGTGTGACTCAGCCGTGACAACACCAGGTGTGACTCAGCCGTGACAACACCAGGTGTGACGCCAGCAACAACAAAACACACACACTGGCACGAGTTATTTACTTCTATGTATAATTAGCGTTGGATTGAATAAATAAATACAAGTAATGACCCTAATTAGTGTCAAATTGTCTTGGGTAAATGAGTGTTAACAGCAAGACTGGATGTTATTATACAGTACACTGCCATGACGGCCAGGCGTTATCTAACGTTAATACAACTAAAATGTTGTTATCATTACCCAACACTATCGACAGGTCCAAATGAGGCGGGTAATTGCTATACTCCAGGTACTGTACACTGGCACCACACACCCGGTAGTGACAGTACACACAGCACACTCCTATACTAAACCTTCGGTATACAAGATGACAGAGTCACCGGCACTGCACTCGACCATCACCACTTCCCAAACTGCAACATTAGGTACCCATTCACATCTGGATAGCTTTAGGGTGCCCCAGACACGAACCAACAACCCTTAAAACGGAAATAAAGTGCTGTATCCACTCAGCCACCGCACCAAAAACACTAATACACCAATAATGATATAATTTAACTCCTATAAGTTTCCTACAAATATCTTCAATATCTGGCAGGTGAGCGAGGCGTCTGGGTGAATTAATGAGACAACTAAACCTGGTTCACCTGTCCCTGCGCTGTTTATTCCTTAAGATTAATTATTCACAAGCATACAATTAATTTCTGAACAAACAGACACCGATATACACGACTCTATATACACCAAAATAAACATAATCACCTGAAGATTAACCCCCCCTGCTTATTTTACCTTTACATTAAACTAACCTAACGCTAATATCCCAGGCAGGTGAAATAAGCTGGGGTGGCTAATCTTCATGTGATCCAAATCAAGTAATTATTTCCACCTGGCTCCGTAATTATCAGACTTAACTATCACACACTACTGTATTAACTACTTGACTATCACACACTACTGTATTAACTACTTGACTATCACACACTACTGTATTAACTACTTGACTATCACACACTACTGTATTAACTACTTGACTATCACACACTACTGTATTAACTACTTGACTATCACACACTACTGTATTAACTACTTGACTATCACACACTACTGTATTAACTACTTGACTATCACACACTACTGTATTAACTACTTGACTATCACACACTACTGTATTAACTACTTGACTATCACACACTACTGTATTAACTACTTGACTATCACACAACTACTGTATTAACTACTTGACTATCACACTACTGTATTAACTACTTGACTATCACACAACTACTGTATTAACTACTTGACTATCACACACTACTGTATTAACTACTTGACTATCACACACTATATATTAACTACTTGACTATCACACAACTACTGTATTAACTACTTAACTATCACACACTACTGTATTAACTACTTGACTATCACACACTACTGTATTAACTACTTGACTATCACACACTACTGTATTAACTACTTGACTATCACACACTACTGTATTAACTACTTGACTATCACACAACTACTGTATTAACTACTTGACTATCACACCACTACTGTATTAACTACTTGACTATCACACACTACTGTATTAACTACTTGACTATCACACACTACTGTATTAACTACTTGACTATCACACACTACTGTATTAACTACTTGACTATCACACACTACTGTATTAACTACTTGACTATCACACACTACTGTATTAACTACTTGACTATCACACACTACTGTATTAACTACTTGACTATCACACACTACTGTATTAACTACTTGACTATCACACACTACTGTATTAACTACTTGACTATCACACACTACTGTATTAACTACTTGACTATCACACACTACTGTATTAACTACTTGACTATACACAACTACTGTATTAACTACTTGACTATCACACACTACTGTATTAACTATGACTATCACACACTACTGTATTAATACTTGACTATCACACAGCTACTGTATTAACTACTTGACTATCACACACTACTGTAATGCTACTTGACTATCACACAACTACTGTATTAACTACTTGACTATCACACACTACTGTATTAGCTTCCTCAAAAGGTAAACAAAGAGTGTCCCACATACCCTGTATAAAAGAGTGTCCACATACCCCACTATGTAAACAAGTGTCCACATACCCCACTGTAAACAAGAGTGTCCCACATACCCCACTGTAAACAAAGAGTGTCCCACATACCCCCACTGTAAGCAAAGGTGTCCACATACTTACACTGTGAAGCAAGGTGTCACATGCCCCCACTGTAAAACCAAAAGGTGTCCACATACCCCACTTAGCCAAACAAAGGGGTGTCCACATATGCACCCCCTGTAAACAAAGGGTGTACACATACCCCCCCACTGTAAACAAAGAGTGTACACATACCCCCACCTGTAAACAAAGTGTCCACATACCCCCCACTGTAAACAAAATTGTCCACGCACCCCCACTGTAAACAAAAAGAGTGTCCCACATACCCCCCCTGTAAGCAAAGTGTCCATACCCCCCACTGCCCAAGCAAAGAGTGTCCACATACCCCCACTGTAAACAAAGAGTGTCCACATACCCCCACTGTAAACAACACAAGATCAAATAAACTCCGAACAAAATGTGTTCATACTGACCAATTGTAAACAAGATGTGTCTGTATAAATAATGTATCACTATTCTTTTATGTAAACAATTCCACAACATGTAACAGAGTATAAAATGTAAACAAGAAACCACATATAAGACTGTAAACAAAACGCTGCATCAGCATTATTCCGTGTAAACAAGGTGTAAATCTGATGAAACCAGACAATTGTAAGATAAAAGCATGTCCACCTGACCTACTGTAAACAAAATATTTACAGGAGATAAAGCAAACAAGGTAAGAGGAACCTTTACGTGTTTGCCCATCAGGAAGTGTATAAAAAGGTGAGACCAGGTTAATCCAGACCTTTGGGTAACGTGCGGCACTCCTGTGTGTGTGTGTGTGAGGGAAGAATAGGTGCATAAAAAAAGGTAGGGGTCCGATACCTGCTGAGAGTAACCACGACCCTCACCACCACTACCACTACCAACCCCGTCCTCCCCCCTGGGTGGTGAGGGGCGGCGGTCCAGAAGAAGGGGAGCCAGAGAGCCACAGAGTCATCACCTGCACGAGCCATGTAACTCTGCTGCCACAACAGTACCACCGCAACTATGCTTAACACACACACACACACACACACAGTCCCTATTAGTGGAGATGGAGGGGTAGTGGAAGACAGGTATGAGAGGGAGGAGGGGGTTGTGGAAGGAGTGAGTGAGAGGAGGAAGGGGTTGCGGAAGGGTGGGGTGAGGAAGAGGTTGTGGAAGAGGGTGAGTGAGAGAGGAGGAAGGGGTTGCGGAAGGGTGGGGGTGAGAAGGTATGGAAAATTAAGAAGAGTGAGAAGAGGAAGGAAGGGAGGTAGAATGGAGAGAATGTGGACTAGGTAAGGTTATGGGGAAATGATGACTGACAAAGGTATAATGGAAAGAGGAGTGGGAGGGAAGGAGGGAGAGAGGGAAGGGAAGGAGGGAGAGAGAGAGAGGAGGGAGGAAGGGAGAGAGAAATAGAGAGGAATGGAGAATGAGGAAGTGAGGGGATGATGATGATAAGTGGAAGACAGGGGAGAGAGAGAGAGAGAGGTAAATTAAATAAGAAGGTTGACAGAAAGCACACACACACACACACACACACACACACACACACACACACACACACACACACACACGGTAGACGCGGTACAGAAAAGATAAAGAACTTGTTGGACAGTAACGACACGTCTCTCTCGCCTGTCTGTTCCCTGTCACTTCCACAGCGGCTAGACGGAGACAGCGGACAGACACACCGCCTGACCACAACATTGGTCCTGTCAATTACTGTACATGCAACTTAAACGATTCCTATTTTGGTGATTGACGATTTAATCTAACCTAACCTAATCTAACCTAACCCAACCTAATGTAACCTAACCTAACGTAACCCAACCTCCTAAAATAAACAACCGAGCCAAAACACAACAAGTAAACACGCAATATGGCATCCAAATCACACTGAGACTCTACCTTAAACAGATACATTTTTTGAATCCTCATTTCAGGAACAAAACTCCTGTACCGAACCCTTATGTGAATCCGAATCCAAAGCTTCGATTCACTGAGGTTCGTACTGATTATTATTTTTTTTAATTGGTATAAAACTGGTGGGTGAAAAATGACCTTAAAACTGTGCTGAGACTAATGGCTAAAGAGAGGTCATGCTGGTGTAGGGAGGAGGGAAGAGGAGGAGGAGGAGTAAGGGTGAAGGGAGGAGGGAAGAGAGGAGGAGGAGTAAGGGTGTAGGGAGGAAGGAAGAGGAGGAGGAGTAAGGGTGTAGGGAGGAGGGAAGAGAGGAGGAGGAAGAGTAAGGGTGAAGGGGAGAGGGAAGAGAGGAGGAGGAGAGTAAGGGTGAAGGGAGGAGGGAGAGAGAGGGGAGGAGGAGGGGGTGGGGGAGGGGAGGGGAGGGAAGAGGAGGGAGGAGTAAGGGTGTAGGGGAGGAGGGAAGGAGGAGGAGGAGGGAGTATGGGGAGGAGGAAGAGGAGGAGGAGTAAGGTGTAGGGGAGGAGGGAAGAGAGGAGGAGGAGGAGTAAGGGTGTAGGGAGGAGGAAGAGGAGGAGGAGGGGGTGAAGGAGGAGGGAAGGAGGAGGAGGAGAGGAGTAAGGGGTGAAGGAGGAGGAAGAGGAGGAGAGGAGGAGGAGGAGGAGGGGGTGTAGGGAGGAGGGAAGAGGAGGAGGAGGAGGAGTAAGGGTGAGGGAGGAGGGAAGGAGAGGAGGAGGAGAAGGGTGTAATAGGGAAGAGGAGGAGGAGGAGTAAGGGGTGAAGGGAGGAAGGAAGAGAGGAGGAGGAGGTAAGGGTGTAGGGAGGAGGGAAGAGGAGGAGGAGTAAGGGGGAGGAGGGGGGAGGAGAGGAGAAGGGTGGGGAGGAGGAAGAGAGGGGAGGGGAGGAGGAGGAGAGGGGTGAGGAGGAGGGAAGGGAGGAGGAGGAGGAGTAAGGGTAGGGAGGAGGGAAGAGGAGGAGGGAGTAAAGGGTGAAGGAGGAAGGAAGAGAGGAGGAGGAGGAGTAAGGGTGAGGAGGGAGGAAGAGGAGGAGGAGGAGTAAGGGTGAAGGGAGGAGGGAAGAGGAGGAGGAGGAGAAGGGTGAAGGAGGAGGAAGAGGAGGAGGAGGAGGAGGAGGAGGAGGAGTAAGGGTGTAGGGAGGAGGGAAGAGGAGGAGGAGTAAGGGTGTAGGGAGGAGGGAAGAGGGAGGAGGAGGAGTGGTGTGGAGGGAAGAGAGGAGGAGGAGGGGTGTGGGAGGAAGGGAGGAGGGAGGGTAAGGAGGAGGAAGAGGAGGAGGAGTAAGGGTGTAGGGAGGAAGGAAGAGAGGAGAAGTAGGGAGGAGGAGAAGAAGACCATAATACAGACAGAGGGAGAGGAAGGAGTAAGGAAAGAGCTATGATATAGGGAGGAGGAGGAGGAGGAGGGAAGAAGGGAGTTGAAGCCATAAATATAGGGAGGAGGAAGGGAGGAGAGGCCATAATATAGGGAGGAAGGGAGGAGTGTAGGGGCAACACCCACTAATTACAGGGCAGACATACCTGTTCAAGGGAGGAACACATAACACCACTAAACAATAAACATGACTTTGTGTCGCTAATATAAAAAAAAATGTTTGAACGATAATAAAATCTTTTGGGTTGGTGTTAAATGATGTAAATTGAGACATCCATTAATAACAACTGTAATCGGATCACCTGAGGATTAGTCTCCCATAGCTTATTTCACCTGAAGATTAACAACCCAAACGTTACCTGGGTTGGTTAGGTTAGGTTAGGTTCGTGGCTGGCTGGTCAAGAAAGTCCCTGGGCTGGGTGATGAGGTGTTGGGTGGGATCCGAGACTCAGGCCGCCACAAAAAGGTGGCGCCCAACCCATTCGTGCCCAGACCATCACCCACTTTAATGGCTGAGGGCCGGCGGTACCTCAAGGGCCATACTGTTAACAGGTCATCACTAAGGTCAGTCAGTGCTCAAGGTCAGGATCCCACGCCCTTGAGAGACCACTTGAGTGATGATAAATACTTATTAATAAAAAAAAATACGTGACCTCACTACCACACACACACCCTGCCACAGTGACCTAGACACAGCCCCACTAATAACGAGGGTCAGGTCCAGCCTCCCCTTGCACCATTACCCTACACCATTATGGTTTATGACCCAGCGCCATAACTGTCAATATAAACAAACGGCCAGCCAGTATATCAGCTGATGGATGACTTGTGTGTGTACCTGACCCCTACTGTATGTGAACCAACACACACACACACACACACATAATGTATACCGTGCAGCTGCTGATTTCACATGAACCTCCACAGTGTGGTTTAGTATTCAGCTCTTGGGGTCAACACCATTTTCCATTCCTTCTGTCCTTTAAGCGGTTCTTGTCTAAAATTCTCGTAAATACTGTCTGTAAATATTGACAGGTGCAGCTGCTCTCACCACCTGCCAGACTAACTCGGTCCAGCTGCACTAACCACCCCACATACTGCTTCACCTATTCACTCCTCCAGTAAATAAAGGTAGAAATCATCACTTATTTTAGATAATACTTGTAACTCTTAAGGCTTTTAGGTGACTTTAAGAGTGAGTTAAAGATTACTGTAGACTGAATGTTTGAGGAAATATCTTACGTATATTTCTTGATTACGGATATCTACTGTTACACATACATACATACATACATACATACATAGATCACACACACACACACACACACACAAAACCTACCCACACACACAAAAAACACATTACAAAAAAACACCCACAATAAGTTCACCCACACAGCAGTAAGCATGAAGGCCAGATAGCCAGAGTTACAAGCCAACACTCAGAGAATTACAGGTATGTAACCTCATCAACCTGACCGACAACTATTCAACTTCTCTGCAATTACGTTCATTTCACCACTAAAAAAAAAAACACAGTGAAAACAACCGCCTGAAATCACAATGTTCCCCCAACCGAAAAAAAAACACAATTGTGGATTAGAATCGTCGTTTGTGTGCTTGTGTTTTTTGAACTATTAAAATACAGAGTGAAAAAAAAAAGGTTTGTGACACTTTATATAATGTGTGTGTTGGGTGTGGTGGAACAAGCTATCCTCTTCTTTTCTTTCCTTCCTTCTCTCCTTGTTTCTTCTTCTTTCGCTCCCTCCTTCCTTCCCTCACTCACTCATTTATTTACTCTCTCTCTCTCTCTCTCTCTCCTTGATGATGTCACCTAATTATGTAATACACTCATCGTAGTTGCATCTGTAACTATAGGCCTACTATATGATCATAACTATAGGCCTATGTATGATCATAAGATAGGTCTACTTTAAAACGAAATTATTCCAGTCGTTCCTTTATGTCTGTCATTTATCAGTTTTATTATGCCTGTCTTTATCCCCGACCTCTGTTAATATTCTTTTATTCTTTTCTCTCTCATTTCTTCCGCATATTTTTTTAATGCAGGTGTACAGTGGTGGGGCTAGTGGGGGTACAGTGATGGGGCTGGTGGGGGTACAGTGATGGGGGCTGGTGGGGGCACAGTGGTGGGGGCTGGTGGGGTTCAGTGGTGGGGGGGGGGTTCAGTGGTTGGGGCTGGTGGGGGTACAGTGGTGGGGGCTGGTGGGGTTACAGTGGTGAGGGCTGGTGGGGGTACAGTGATGGGGGCTGGTGGGGGCACAGTGGTGGGGCTGGTGGGGGTTCAGTGGTGGGGGCTGGTGGGGGGTTCAGTGGTGGGGGCTAGTGGGGGGACAGTGGTGGGGGCTAGTGGGGGGACAGTGGTGAGGGCTGGTGGGGCCAGTGGTGGGGGCTAGTGGTACAGTGATGGGGGCTGGTGGGGGTACAGTGATGGGGGCTGGTGGGGGTACAGTGATGGGGGGCTGGTGGGGGACAGTGGTGGGGGCTGGTGGGGTACAGTGATGAGGGCTGGTGGGGGTACAGTGCTTGGGGGCTGGTGGGGGTACAGTGATGGGGCTGGTGTTACAGTAGTGAGGGTTGGTGGGGTACAGTGATGAGGGCTGGTGGGGGCAGTGCTTGGGGGGCTGGTGGGGGTACAGTGATGGGGGCTGGTTGGGTTACAGTAGTGAGGGCTGGTGGGGTACAGTGATGAGGGCTGGTGGGGGTACAGTGGTGGGGCTGGTGGGGTTACAGTAGTGAGGGCTGGTGGGGGTACAGTGATGGGGGCTGGTGGGGTTACAGTAGTGAGGGCTGGTGGGGGTACAGTGATGGGGGCTAGTTGGGGTACACAACAATAACAATAATGAACAATAACAACAATAATATCAATAACAATAACAACAACAACAATAACACTCCACAGACCCAACACAGGTAGAGTTTACTAAGTTAACTCTCTATTCTTCTCATAATTTCCTTGTTTAATTAATTTCAAACTTTAAATTAGCGATCCCAACTTGGTGTTAACAGCGAGGCGTGTGTGTTGATTTTTACCGTAAGCCGGACCGATATTTGGCTCCCAGCAACAATAACATCGTCCTAGCTACCTCACCCTGGTCGATGGCTGGGAGGGGGCGTCTAGCTCTCTGTTTGTCTGTTTATCTGTCTGTCTGTTTGTCTATCTGGCTACCTGTTTGTCTGTTTATCTGTCTGTCTGTCTGTCTGTCTTTTCTTGTATGTTTGTGACTCTCTCTCTCTCTCTCTCTCTCTATACACACCAATACACATAATACGTACACATGTAAATCACCAACACCAGAACGATCACACTTTACCTACACACACACACACACACACACTTTACCTACACACACACACACACATGTAAATATATCTTCAATTTATTTCAACATAATTCTTTATTTTTACAACGCATTAACTAACAAAGGAAGTAAGTCCGCTTATACAGGTTTCACGTAAATCTTGTAAATTTATGTAAATGATCCATAAATTAATAAAAAGCGTATTCGTGTGTTTTGTCTCGGCAGTGAGCGTACATAGCTGCAATTTACACATGTGTACATATATGTAAATTTACAGCTATTACCAAACGCAATTACATACATTTCAGATCCGTGTAAATATGTATGTAAATGGTTAAAGTTGTTTACTTATTTACTTGGGTGTTGTCTTCATGTTGACAGAAGTATGGAGTCATTTACACCATTATTACAACCGCATTTACAAGGTATTCGAAGAGAGAGAGAGAGAGAGGGGGAGAGAGAGAGAGAGAGAGAGAGAGAGAGAGAGAGAGAGAGAGAGAGAGAGATCCCATAACCATCACCACCACCAACAACCACAACTACCACAATTAACAACCATGCCCCCACCACAATCACACACCCTCAACAATAACACATTCTGGACATAAAACCCCTACCCAACCCTACCCCCACCCCACCCCACCCCACCCCACCACCGCACCCCACCCAACGGTAATTGCAACCTGATTCTACCATTTGCAACCCATCGGATAAAAAATAATGATAATGAATGAAGTAACAGAAGCGTAGAGCAATTGGACGTGACTTACTATACGCAGCACGACCAGGGGGAGAAAATGCGTATTTCCTCTCTCGCGGTTTTATTGAGAAATGAATTAATGAACGAATGTTGTGTTTTGTTGTTTGTTGTTTTTTTACGGCTGTAGCTACATTTGTTGTTGGTTGTAAATGGGGCGAGATAACGATGAATTTTTTTATGATTTACAAGTTATATAATTATTTACATATTATTTACAAATGATTTTTTATTCATTTACAGATGATTTACAAATAATTTACATATTAATTAAAAATGATTTACAACATTCACAACCTCACAACATACACAACTCCTCACAACATTCACAACCCCTACAACATTCACACAGGATCACTGACAAAGAATGGTAGTTATGGTCACGTTAACAGCTCAACTACCGACTTTAATCGCACTTTCCACCTTCTTACGACACTCTTTCTGACTCAACCCCACGAGAGAGGTTTGGTGTGTGTGTGTGTACCTCTGTGTGTGTGGACCTCTGTGTGTGTGTGTGTGTGTACCTCTGTGTGTGTGTGTGTGACCTCTGTGTGTGTGTGTGTGGACTTCTGTGTGTGTGTGTGTGGACCTCTGTGTGTGTGTGTGTGTGTGTGGACTCTGTGTGTGTGTGTGTGTGTGTACCTGTGTGTGTGTGTGTGTGTGTGTACCTCTGTGTATGTGTGTGTGTGACTCTGTGTGTTGTGTGTGTGTGTGTGTGTGACAGAGAATGAGTGTGAACACATGCATCTGCAAGTATCTGATACAACACAAGGCAGACACACATATACACACGTACGCACACACAGGTACACATACACACACACGACAGGCACGGTACACACACACGCACATACAC
>NW_024725617.1:0-5819 GCF_018991925.1 Homarus americanus | reverse complement strand
GTATAAGAAGTCTCTAATCGAGTATAACAAGGCCAATCATCGAGTATAACAAGTCCCTGATCGAGTATATAAAAGTCCTGATCGAGTATAACAATTATAATCGGTAATAACAAAGTTCCTTGTCGAGCATACAAGGCCCTGGTCGGGTATAACAAAGTCCCTGATCGAGTGTAACAGAGTCCTCAGATCGTGTTATAACAAAGTCCCTGAGAGTATAACAAAGTCCACTGATCGAGTATAACAAGGACCTTGATTGAGTATAATAAGGCCCTGATCGAGGTATAACAAAGGCCCCTGGCTGAGTATAACAAAGTCCCTGATCGGGAGTATAACATGAAGACCGCTAATTGGGTATAATAGAGGCCCTAATCGAATATAACAAATTCCCCTGATCGAGGTATAACAAACGCCACTGGTCGAGCACCAACAAGGACCCTGGTCGAGTATAACAAAGTCCCTAATCGGGTATAAGAAAAGTCCAATCATCGAGTATATCAAAGTCCCTGATCGAGGTATAACAAAGTCCTGATCAGTATATCAATACTGATCGGGTATAACTCAAGGTCACCTGGTCGAGTATAACAAAGTCCCCTGATCGAATATAACAAAGGCCCTCATCGAGTATAACAAAATTCCCTTTATCGAGCATAACAAAGGCCCTGGTCGAGTATAACAAAGCCCCCTGATCGAATATTTCAAAATCTCCTCATCAAGTATAACAAAGTCCTCTGATCAAGTATAACAAAGTCCCTGGTCGAGTATAACAAAGCCCCTTGATCGCATATTTCAAAGTTCTCCTCATCAAGTATAACAAGTCGATTAGTCAAGTATAACAAAGTCCCTGGTTGCAGGTATAACAAAGTCCCCTGGTCGAGTATAACAAGCCCTGATGGAGTATAAAAGACCCTGATGGAGTAAACAAAAGTCCGTTGGTCGATATAAACAAAGCCCCCTGATCGAGTATATACAAAGTTCTTGATCGGGTATAACAAAAAGCCCCTAATCGGTATAACAGGGCCCCGTTGGTATTATAACATCCCCTGATCAGTAAAAAATATCCTGATCGTATAACAAAGTTCCTGGTCGAGTATAGTAATGTCTCCTGATCGAGTATAACAAAGCCCCTGATCGAGTATAACAAAGTCCCTGCTCAAGTATAACAAAGTCCCTAATCGAGTATAACAAAGTCCTCTGATCGATTATAACAAAGGCCCTTGATCGAGTATAACAAAGTCCCCTGGTCGAGTATAACAAATTCCCTGATCGAGAATAACAAAGTCCCTGGTCGAGTATGCAACAAATTCCTGATCGAGTATAACAAAGTTCCTGTTGATATAACAAAGGCCCATGATCGATTATAACAAAGGCCCCTGGTCGAGTATAACAAAGTCCCCTGATCGTGTATAATAAAGTCCCCTTATCGAGAATAACAAAAGTCCCCCTGGTCGAGCACAACAAAGCACCCTGGTCGAGTATAACAAAGCCCTGATCGAGTATATAACAAAGTCCCCTGATCAAGTATATCAAACCCCCTGGTCGAGCATAAAAAGGCCTCTGATCGAGTATAACAAGGTCTTTGATCAAGTATAAGAAATTACCCTGGTTCGAGTATAACAAAAGCCCCTGATATAGTATAAAAATGGCACCTGATCGGGTATAACAAAGCCCTGATCGAGTTTTAACAAAGTTCCTGAATCGAGTATAACAAAGTCCCTGTCGATATAACAAAGTTCCTGATCGAGTAAAATAAAGTCCAATGCTCGAGTATAACAAAGTCCCTGATTGAAAGCATAACAGCGCCCTCATGAGTATAACAAAATCTCATGATCGAGAATAACAACGTCCCTGGTTCGAGTATAACAAAGCCTTGATCGAGTATAACAAAGGCCCCTCATTATATAATAAAGTCCTCTAACGAGTATAAAAAGGCCTCATCGAGTCTAAGAAAGGCTCCTCATCGGGTATGAAAGTTACCGCAATCGAATATAACAAAGCCCCTCATCGAGTATTAAAAGTCCTCATTTATAAGAAAGCCCCCTGATCGAATATAACAAAGTCCCTGATCGAGTATAACAAAGGCCCTTTGATCGACTATAACAAAGTCTGCTCATCGAGTATAACAAACTCTTATCGAGGATAACAAAGTCCCTGTCGAGGTATAAGAAATTCAATCGAGTATAACAAAAGTACCCTGGTCGAGAATAACAAAGTCCTTAGTCGAGTATAACAAATTTCTGATCAGGTATAACAAAGTCCCTAGTTCTAGTATAACAAATTCCCTGGTTCGAGTATAACAAAAGCCCTCATGGAGTATATAACAAAGACCCTGATAGTATAAATGTCCCTGGTCGATATGAAACAAAGCCCTAATCGGGTGTAACAAAGGCCCTGATCGAGAATAGCAAGTCCCTTGATCGAGTAGAACAAAGTTTCCCTAATCCGGTATAAAATGAAGGCCGCCGGTTGCGTTTGAAAGCATCGGTCGAGTATAGCAAAGTCCACGATCGGGTGTAACACATCTGCTGATCGAGGGTAAAAAACATTATTCCCTGATCCTGTAACAAAAGTTCCTGTCGGGTTTTGTAATGTCCCTAATCGAGTGTATAACAAAGCTGATCGGGTATACAAGTCCCTGCTCAAGTATAACAAAGTCCCCTGATCGAGTATAACAAAGTCCTCTTGATTGAGCATATAACAAAGGCTCTTGATCGAGTATAATAAAGGCCCCTAATGGAGTATAACAAAGTCTTGACTGAGTATACGAAAAGTCCCCTTATCGAGCATAACAAAGCCCCCCGACGAATAATACAAAGTCCCCGACTGCTAAAACAAAGTCCTGATCGACTATAACAAAGTCCCCTGGTCGAGATAATAAAGGCCTTAATGGAGCATAAAAAGAATCTGATGGAGTATAACAAAGTCCCCTAATCGAGGAAACAAAGCCCCTGGTCGAGTCTAACAGCCCCTGATCGAGTACGTATATAACAGGGCCCCTATCGAGTATAACAAAGTCCCCTGATCGAGCAGTAATAAAGACCAGTGGTCAGGTATAACAAAAACCACCTGATCGAGTATAACAAAGTCCCGTGGTTAGTATAACAAAGCCCCTGATCGAATATAACAAAAGTCCTCTGGTCCAATACTTGAAAGTCCCCTAAACGAATATACAAAGCCCTCATCGAGTATAACAGCTACTGGTCGAACATAACTAAATCACCTCATGGTATAAAAAAGACCCCTAATCGAATATAGTAATGTCCCCCTGATCGAGTATAACAAAGTCCCCTGATCGAGTATAACAAAGTCCACTGGTCGAGTATAACAAAGTCCCCTAATCGAGTATAACAAAGTCCTTCTTATCGAGTATAACAAAGTCCCCTGTTCGAGTATAACAAAGGCCCTTGATCGAGTATAATAAAGGGCCCTGATCGAGTATAACAAAAACCCTTATCGCACATAAAAAAGTCCCCTGATTGAGTTAAACAAAGTCCCCTGGTCGAGTATAACAAAGTCCCCTGGTCGAGTATAATAAAGGCCCCTCATCGAGTATAACAAAGTCCTCTGATCGAATATAAAAAAGTCCCCTGATCGAGTAAAACAAAGTCCCCTGATCTTGTATAACAAAGTCCTCTAATCGAGTATAACAAAGGCCACTGGTCAAGCATAACAAAGGACCTTGGTCGAGCATAACACAGTCCCCTTATCGAGTATAACAAAGCCCAATCATCGAGAATAACAAAGTCCCTTGATCGATTACAAAAAAGTCCCCTAATCGAGTATATTAAAGCCCCCTCATCGAGTATAACAAAGTCCCCTAATCGAGTATAACAAAGTCCCCTGTTCGAGTATAACGAAGGCCCCTGATCGAGTATAACAAAGTCCCCTCATCGAGTAAAACAAAATCCCCTGGTCGAGTATAACAAAGTCCCCTGATCGAGTATAACAAAGCCCCCTGGTTGACAATAACAAAGGCCCCTGGTCGAACATATGAAAGTCCCCTAATCGAATATAACAAAGCCCCCTGATTGAGTATAACAAAGGCCACTGGTCGAACATAACAAATCACCTTGGTCGAGTATAAAAGAGCCCCCTCATCGAGTATAAGAAAGTCCCCTGATCAAGTATATGAAATCCCCCTGGTTGAGTATAATAATGGCCCTGATCGAGTATAACAAAGTTCCCGGGTCGAGTATAGTAATGTCCCCTAATCGAGTATAACAAAGGCCCCTCATCGAGTATAACAAAGTCCCCTTATCGAGTATAACAAATTCCCCTGGTTCGAGTATAACAAAAACCTCTTATATAGCATAACAAAGGCCCCTGGTCGAGTATAACAAAGCCCCCCGATCGAATATTACAAAGTCCCCTGATCAAGAATAACATATCCCCTGATCGTGTATAACAAAGTTCCCTGGTCGAGTATAGTAATGTCCCCTGATCGAGTATAACAAAGACCCCTCATCGAGTATAACAAAGTCACCTGATCAAATATAACAAAGTCCTCTGATCGAGTATAACAAAGTCCCCTGATCGAGTATAACAAAGGCCCTTGATCGAGTATAATGAAGTCCCCTAAACAAATATAAAAAAGTCGCCTCATCGAGTAAAACAAAGTCCTCTCATCGAGTATAACAAAGTCACCTTATCGAGTATGACAAAGTTCCCTGATCTAGTATAACAAAACCCCTGATCGAGTATAGCAAAGGCCCTTGATCGAGTATAACAAATGCCCCACTTCGAGTATAACAAAGTCCCCTAGTCGAATATAACAAAGCCCCCTAATCGGGTATATCAAAGCCCCCTCATCGGTTATAACAAAATCCCCTAATCGAGTATAACAAAGTCCCCTGGTCGTATATAATAGAGTCCCCTGATCGAGTATAACAAAGTCCCCTGATCTAGTATAACAAAGTCCTCTGATCGAGCATAACAAACGACCCTGGTCGAGTATAACAAAGCCCCCTGATTGAGTATAACAAAGTCCCCTCATCTAGTATAACAAAATCCCCTGATCGAGTATAGGAAAGCCCTTGATCGAGAATAACAAATGCCCCTCATCGAGTATAACAAAGTCCCCTAATCGAATATAACAAAGACCCCTGATTGATTATAACAAAGGCAGATGGTCGAGCATAACAAAGGACCCTGGTCGAGTATAACTAAGTCCCCTGATCGAGTATAACAAAGCCCTCTCATCGAGCATAACAAAGTCCCCAAATCGAGTATAACAAAGTCCCCTGGTCAAATATAATAAAGGCCCCTGATCGAGTATAACAAAGTCCCCAAATCAAGTATAACAAAGTTCCATGGTCGAGTATAACAAAGTCCCTTTATTGAGTATAACATTGCCCCTGATCGAGTATAACAAAAGCCCCCGGTTGAGTATAACAAAGCCTCTTGATCGAGTATAACAAAGTCGCCTGATCGAGTATAACACATCCCCTGATCGAGTATAACATATCACATGATCGTGTATAACAAAGGCCCATGATTGAGTATAAAAAGGCCCCTCATCGAGTATAACAAAGACCCCTCATCGAGTTTAACAAAGTCCTCTGATCGAGTATGACGAAGGCACTTGATCGAGTATAACAAAGGCCCCTAATCGAGTATAACAAAGTCCCCTGATCGAGTATAACAAAGTCCCCGTATCGAGTATAACAAAGTCCTTTGGTTGATTATAACAAATTCCCCTGATCGAGTATAACAAAGTCCCCTGGTCGAGTACAACCAAGGCCCCTTATCGAGAATAACAAAGGCCCCCGGTTGAGTATAACAAAGCCTCCTCATCGAGTATAACAAAGTCCCCTATCGAGCAT
>NW_024725616.1:0-13126 GCF_018991925.1 Homarus americanus | reverse complement strand
ACACACGACCTAGTATCCAACACATGACCTCTTATCCAACATACAACCCAGTGTCCAACACATGACCTAGTATCCAACAGACGACCTAGTATCCAACATGCGACCTAGTATCCAACACACGACCCAATGTCCAACACACGACCTAGCATCCAACACACTACATTGTGTCCAACACACTACCCAGTATCCAGCACACGACCTAGTATCCATCACATGACCTAGTATCCAACACACGACCCAGTGTCTAACACATGACCTAGTATCCAACACATGACCTAGTATGCAACACACGACCCTGTATGTAACACACGACCTAGTATCCAAAAAATGACCTAGTATCCAACACACGACCCAGCATCCAACACATGACCTAGTATCCAACGTATGACCTAGTATCCAACACACAACCCAGTGTCCAACACACGACCTAGTATCCAACACACGACCTAGTACCCAACACATGACCTAGTATCCAACCCATGACCTAGTATGCTACACATGACCTGGTATCCAACACACGACCCAGTGTCCAACACACTACCCAGTGTCCAACACACGACCCAGCATTCAACACACGACCCAGCGTTCAACACACGACTTAGTACCCAACACATGACCTAGTATCCAACACATGTCCTTGTATCCAACACACGACCTAGTATCCAACACACGACCCAGTGTCCAACACATGACCTAGTATCCAACACATGACCTTGTATCCAACACACGACCCATTGTCCAACACACGACCTAGCATCCAACACACGACCCAGTGTCCAACACACGACCCAGTATCCAGCACACGACCTACTATCCAACACATGACCCAGTGTCCAACACATTTGATAGTATCCAACATATGACCTAGTATCCAACACACGACCCAGTATCTAACACACGAACCAGTGTCCAACACATGACCCAGTGTCCAACACATGACCTAGTGTCCAACACACGACCCAGTTCCACAATGACCAACACACAACCCAGCATCCAACACACGACCCAGTGTCCAACACACGACCCAGTGTCCAACACAATACCCAGCGTTCAACACATGACCTAGTATTCAACACATGACCTAGTATCCAACAGTATCCAACACATGACCTAGTATCCAACACATGACCTAGTATCCAACACACGACCCAGTATCTACCACACGACCTAGTATCCAAAAAATGACCTAGTATCCAACACACGACCCAGCATCCAACACCTGACCTAGTATCCAACATATGACCTCATATCCAACACACAACCCAGTGACCAACACATGACCTAGTATCCAACATACGACCTAGTACCCAACACATGACCTAGTATTCCACACACGACCTAGTATCCAACACATGACCTAGTATCCAACATACAACCCAGTGTCCAACACACGACCTAGTACCCAACACATGACCTAGTATCCAACACATGACCTAGTATGCGACACATGACCTAGTATCCAACATATGACCTAGTATCAAACATATGACCTAGTATCCAACATATGACCTAGAATCCATCACACGACCTAGTATCCAACACACGACCCAGCGTTCAACACACGACCTAGTATTCAACACATGACCTAGTATCTAACACATGACCTAGTATCCAACACACGACCTAGTATCCAACACATGACCTAGTATCAAACACATGACCTAGTATCCAACATATGACCTAGAATCCATCACACGACCTAGTATCAAACACACGAACCAGTGTCCAACACATGACCTAGTATCCAACACATGACCTAGTATCCAACACATGACCTAGTATGCGACACATGACCTAGTATCCAACATATGACTTTGTATCAAACACATGACCTAGTATCCAACATATGACCTAGAATCCATCACACGACCTAGTATCCAACACACGAACCAGTGTCCAACACATGACCTAGTATCCAACACATGACCTAGTATCCAACACATGACCTAGAATTCCACACACAACCTAATACCAACACACAACCTAGTATCCAACACACGACCTAGTATCCAACATATGACCTAGTATTCAACACACGACCTAGTATCCAACACATGACCTAGTATCCAACACACGACCTAGTATACAACACATGACGTAGTATCCAACACATGCCCTTGTATCCAACACACGATCCAGTGTCCAACACCCGACCTAGCATCAAACACACGACCCTGTGTCCAACACGCGACCCAGTATCCAGTACACGACCTAGTATCCAACACATGACCAAGTATCCAACACACGACACAGTGTCCAACACACGACCTAGTATCCAACACACGACCTAGTATCCAACACCCAACCTAGTATCCAACACATAACCTAGTATCCAACACATGACCTAGTATCCGACAAACGACCTTGTATCCAACACATGACCTAGTATCCAACACATGACCTAGTATCCGACAAACAACCTTGTATCCTACACATGACCTATTATCCAACACATGACCTATTATCCGACACACGACCTTTTATCCAACACATGACCTAGAATCCAACACACGACCCAGTATCCAACACACGACCCAGTGTCCAACACATGACCTAGCATCCAACACATGACCTAGTATCTGACACACGACCTTGTATCCAACACTACCTAGTATCCAACACACGACCCAGTCTCCAATACACGACCCAGAGTCCAACACACGACCTAATGTAGTATCCAAAACATGACCTAGTATCCAATACACGATCAGGTATCCAACACACGACCCAGTGTCCAACATATGACCTAGTATACAACACACGACCCAGTGTCCAACACACGACCTAGTATCCAACACATGACCTCTTATCCAACCTACAACCCAATGTCCAACACATGACCTAGTATCCAACACACGACCTAGTATCCAACATGCGACCTAGTATCCAACACATGACCTAGTATCCAACACACGACCTTGTATCCAACACACGACCCAATGTCCAACACACGACATAGTATCCAACACAAGACCCAGTGTCCAACACACGACCTAGCATCCATCACACGACCCTGTGTCCCACACACGACCCAGTATCCAACACACGACCTAGTATCCAACACATGACCTAGTATCCAACACACGACCCAGTGACCAACACATGACCTAGTATCCAACACATGACCTAGTATCCAACACACGACCCAGGATCTAACACACGACCTAGTATCCAAAAAATGACCTAGTATCCAACACACTACCCAGCATCCAACACATGACCTAGTATCCAACATGTGACCTAGTATCCAACACACAACCCAGTGTCCAACACACGACCTAGTATCCAACACACGACCCTGTGTCCAACACATGACCCAGTATCCAGCACACGACTTAGTATACAACACACGACCTAGTATCCAACACACGACCCAGTGTCCAATACATGACCGAGTATCCAACACACAAAACAGTGTCCAACACACAACTTAGTATCCAATACCCGACCTAGTATCCAACACATGACCTAGTATCAAACACAGGACCTATTATCCGACACACGACCTTTTATCCAACACATGACCTAGAATCCAACACACGACCCAGTATCCAACACACGACCCAGTGTCCAACACATGACCTAGTATCCAACACATGACCTAGTATCCGACACACGACCTTGTATCCAACACTACCTAGTATCCAACACGACTGGTCTCAACACGTGAGTCCAACACACGACCCTAATGTAGTATCAAAAACATGACCTGAAGTACCCAATACACGATCAGGTATCCAACGCGCCCAGGGCTCAAAACGATAGTAGCCGCAACACACGACCCAGTGTCAACACATGACCTTGTATCCAACACATGACCCAGAGTCCAACACACGACCTAGCATCCAACACACGACCCAGTGTCCAACACACGACCCAATATCCAGCACACGACCTAGTATCCAACACATGACCTAGTATCCAACACATGACCCAGTGTCTAACACATGACCTATTATCAAACACATGACCTAGTATCCAACACACGACCCAGTATCTAACACACGACCTAGTATCCAAAAAATGACCTAGTATCCAACGCACGACCTAGTATCCAACACACGACCCAGTGTCCAACACATGACCCAGTGTCCAACACATGACCTAGGATCCAACATATGACCTTGTATCCAACACACGACCTAGTATCCAACACATGACCTAGTATCAAACACATGACGTAGTATCCAACATATGACCTAGTATCCAACACACGACCTAGTATCCAACACACGACCTAGTATCCAACACATGACCTAGTATTCCACACATGACCTAGCACCAACACACAACCTAGTGTCCAACACACGACCTAGTATCCAACACATGACCTAGTATCCAACACATGACCTAGTATTCCACACATGAACTAGTACCAATACACAACCTAGTATCCAACACATGACCTAGAATTCATCACATGACCTTGTATCCAACACATGACCTTGTATCAAACACATGACCTAGTATCCAACACATGACCTTGTATCGAACACATGACCTAATATCCAACACATGACCTAGTATCCAACGCACAACCTAGCATCCAACACATGACCTAGAATTCATCACATGACCTTGTATCCAACACACGAACCAGTGTCCAACATATGACCCAGTGTCCAACACATGACCTAGTATCCAACACACGACCTAGTATCCAACACATGACCTAGTATTCCATACATGATCTAGTACCAACACACAACCTTGTGTCCAACACACGACCTAGTATCCAACACATGACCTTGTATCCAACACATGATCTAATATCCAACACCTGACCTAGTATCCAACGCACAACCTAGTATCCAACACATGACCTAGAATTCATCACATGACCTTGTATCCAACACATGACCTTGTATCAAACATATGACCTAGTATCCAACACATGACCTTGTATCGAACACATGACCTAATATCCAACACATGACCTAGTATCCAACGCACAACCTAGCATCCAACACATGACCTAGAATTCATCACATGACCTTGTATCCAACACATGACCTTGTATCCAACACATGACCTGATATCCAACACACGACCTAGTATCCAACACAATACCTAATATTCCACACATGACCTAGTATCCAACACATGACCTAGTATCCAACATATGACCCAGTGTCCAACACATGACCTAGTATCCAACACATGACCTAGTATGAAACACACGACCCTGTATCTAACACACGACCTATTATCCAAAAAATGACCTAGTATCCAACACACAACCCAGCATCCAACACATGACCTAGTATCCAACGTATGACCTAGTATCCAACACAACCCAGTGTCCAACACACGACCTAGTATCTAACACACGACCTAGTACCCAACACATGACCTAGTATCCAACCCATAAACTAGTGTGCGACACATGACCTGGTATCCACCACACGACCCAGTGTCCAACACACGACCCAGTGTCCAACACACGACCCAGCGTTCAACACACGACCCAGCGTTCAACACACGACCTAGTATTCAACACATGACCTAGTATCTAACACATGACCTAGTATCCAACACATGACTTAGTATCCAACACATGACCTAGTATCAAACACATGACCTAGTATCCAACATATGACCTAGTATCCAACACACGACCTTGTATCCAACACACGAACCAGTGTCCAACACGCGACCCAGTGTCCAACACATTACCTAGTATCCAACACACGACCTAGTATCCAACACATGACCTAGAATTCCACACACGACCTAATACCAACACACAACCTAGTATCCAACACACGACCTAGTATCCAACATATGACCTAGTATTCAACACACGACCTAAAATCCAACACATGACCTTGTATCCAAAACACGATCCAGTGTCCAACACACGACCTAGCATCCAACACACGACCCTGTGTCCAACACACGACCCAGTATCCAGTACACGACCTAGTATCCAACACATGACCTAGTATCCAATACACAACCCAGTGTCCAACACACGACCTAGTATCCAACACCCAACCTAGTATCCAACACATGACCGAGTATTCAACACATGACCTAGTATCCGACAAACGACCTTGTATCCAACACATGACCTAGTATCCAACACATGACCTAGTATCCGACAAACAACCTTGTATCCAACACATGACCTAGTATCCAACGCATGACGTATTATCCGACACACGACCTTTTATCCAACACATGACCTAGAATCCAACACACGACCCAGTATCCAACACACGACCCAGTGTCCAACACATGACCTAGCATCCAACACATGACCTAGTATCTGACACACGACCTTGTATCCAACACTACCTAGTATCAACACCACGACCCAGTCTCAACACGACCCAGAGTCCAGCCACACACGACCTAATGTAGTATCCAAAACATGACCTGGTATCAATACACGATCAGGTATCAACACCGCGACCAGTGTCAACACATGACCTGCTATACAATACACGACCCAGTGTCCAACACATGACCTAGTGTATCCAGCTTGCACGACCTAGTATCAACATGCGACTAGTATCCAACACAAGACCTAGTATCCAACACACGACCTTGTATCCAACACACGACCCAATGTCCAACACACGACCTAGTATTCAACACAAGACCCAGTGTCCAACACACGACCCAGTATCCAACGCACGACCCAGTGTCCAACACACGACCTAGTATCCAACACATGACCTCTTATCCAACATACAACCCAGTGTCCAACACATGACCTAGTATCCAACAGACGACCTAGTATCCAACATGCGACCTAGTATCCAACACACGACCCAATGTCCAACACACGACCTAGCATCCAACACACTACATTGTGTCCAACACACTACCCAGTATCCAGCACACGACCTAGTATCCATCACATGACCTAGTATCCAACACACGACCCAGTGTCTAACACATGACCTAGTATCCAACACATGACCTAGTATGCAACACACGACCCTGTATGTAACACACGACCTAGTATCCAAAAAATGACCTAGTATCCAACACACGACCCAGCATCCAACACATGACCTAGTATCCAACGTATGACCTAGTATCCAACACACAACCCAGTGTCCAACACACGACCTAGTATCCAACACACGACCTAGTACCCAACACATGACCTAGTATCCAACCCATGACCTAGTATGCTACACATGACCTGGTATCCAACACACGACCCAGTGTCCAACACACTACCCAGTGTCCAACACACGACCCAGCATTCAACACACGACCCAGCGTTCAACACACGACTTAGTACCCAACACATGACCTAGTATCCAACACATGTCCTTGTATCCAACACACGACCTAGTATCCAACACACGACCCAGTGTCCAACACATGACCTAGTATCCAACACATGACCTTGTATCCAACACACGACCCATTGTCCAACACACGACCTAGCATCCAACACACGACCCAGTGTCCAACACACGACCCAGTATCCAGCACACGACCTACTATCCAACACATGACCCAGTGTCCAACACATTTGATAGTATCCAACATATGACCTAGTATCCAACACACGACCCAGTATCTAACACACGAACCAGTGTCCAACACATGACCCAGTGTCCAACACATGACCTAGTGTCCAACACACGACCCAGTGTCCAACACATGACCTAGTATACAACGCACAACCTAGTATCCAACACATGACCTAGAATTCATCACATGACCTTGTATCCAACACATGACCTTGTATCCAACACATGACCTGGTATCCAACACATGACCTAGTATCCAACACATGACCTTGTATCGAACACATGACCTAGTATCCAACACTTGACCTAGAATTCATCACATGACCTTGTATCCAACACATGACCTTGTATCCAACACATGACCTAGTATCCAACACATGACCTAGTATCCAACACAAGACAAAGTATCCAACACGCCCCAGTGTCAACAAATGACTTGGTATCAACACGCGACCATGTATCAACACGACAGTGTCCAACACACGACCTAGTATCCAACACACGACCCTGTGTCCAACACATGACCCAGTATCCAGCACACGACTTAGTATACAACACACGACCTAGTATCCAACACACGACCCAGTGTCCAATACATGACCGAGTATCCAACACACAAAACAGTGTCCAACACACAACTTAGTATCCAATACCCGACCTAGTATCCAACACATGACCTAGTATCAAACACAGGACCTATTATCCGACACACGACCTTTTATCCAACACATGACCTAGAATCCAACACACGACCCAGTATCCAACACACGACCCAGTGTCCAACACATGACCTAGTATCCAACACATGACCTAGTATCCGACACACGACCTTGTATCCAACACTACCTAGTATCCAACACATGACCAATTCTCCAACACACGACCCAGTATCCAACACACGACCCAGAGTCCAACACACGACCTAATGTAGTATCCAAAACATGACCTAGTATCCAATACACGATCAGGTATCCAACACACGACCCAGTGTCCAACATATGACCTAGTATACAACACACGACCCAGTGTCCAACACACGACCTAGTATCCAACACATGACCTCTTATCCAACATACAACCCAGTGTCCAACACATGACCTAGTATCCAACACACGACCTAGTATCAACACATGACCCAGAGTCAACCACGACCTGGCATCAACACGACCCAGTGTCCAACACGACCAATATCCAGCACGGCACAGTATCCAGCACGCGTCTAGTATCCAACACACGACCCAGTGTCCAACACATGACCTAGTATCCAACATATGACCTAGTATCCAACACACGACCCAGTATCTAACACACGACCTAGTATCCAAAAAATGACCTAGTATCCACACAAGACCCAGAATCCAAAACATGACCTAGAATCCAACATATGACGTAGTATCCAACACACAGCCCAGTGTCCAACACAAGACCTAGTATCCAACACACGACGTAGTATCCAACACATGACCTAGTATCCAACACATGACCTAGTATTCCACACACGACATAGTACCAACACACGACCTAGTATCCAACACACGACCTAGTATCCAACACATGACCTAGTATTCAACACACGACCTAGTATCCAATACATGACCTAGTATCCAATGCACGACCTAGTATCCAACACATGAGCTAGTATCCAACACATGACCTAGTATCCAACACACGACATAGTATCCAACACATGACCTAGTATCTAACACATGACCTAGTATTCAACACATGACCTAGTATCCAACACATGACCTAGTATCCAACGCACGACCTAGTATCCAACATATGACCAAGTATCCAACGCACGACCAAATATCCAACACATGACCTAGTATCCAATGCACGACATAGTATCCAACACATGACCTAGTATCCAACACATGACCTAGTAGCCAACACATGACCTAGAATCCAACACACGACCTAGTATCCAACACACGACCCAGTGTCCACCAAATGACCTAGTATCCAACACCTAACTTTGTATCCAACACACGACCCAGTGTCCAACACACGACCTTGCATCCAACACACGACCCAGTGTCCAACATACGACCCAGTATCTAACACACGACCTAGTATCTTACACATGACCTAGTATCCAACACACGACCTAGTATCCAACGCATGACCCAGTATTCAACACATGACCTAGTATCCAAACCATGACCTAGTATCCAAAGCACGACCTAGTATCCAACACATGACCTAGTATCCAACACATGACCTAGTATACAACACACGACCTAGTATCCAACACACGACCTAGTATCCAACACATGACCTAGTATTCAACACATGACCTAGTATTCAACACATGACCTAGTATCCAACGCACGACCTAGTATCCAACACATGACCTAGTAACCAACGCACGACCTAGTATCCAACACATGACCAAGTGTCCAACACATGACCTAGTATCCAACGCACGACCTTGTGTCCAACACATGACCTAGTATCCAACACATGACCCAGTGTCCAACACACGACCTAGTGTCAACACACGACCTAGTATCCAAAAATGACCTAAAATCCAACACACAACCCAGTGTCCAACACACGACCTAGTATCCAACACACCACCTAACCCAACACATGACCTAGTAACCACGCACGACCTGGTATCCAACACATGACCAAGTGTCCAACACATGACCTAGTATCCAACACGACGTACAACACATGACCGGTATCCAACACATGACCCAGTGTCCAACACACGACCTTGCATCAACACACGACCCAGTGTCCAACATACGACCCAGTGTCCAACACATGACCTAGTATCCAACACATGACCCTGTATCTAACACACGACCTAGTATCCAAAAAATGACATAGTATCCAACACACAACCCAGTGTCCAACACATGACCTGATATCCACCACATGACCTAGTATGCGACACATGACCTGGTATCCAACACACGACCCAGTGTCCAACACACGACCCAGTATCCAACACAATACCCAGCGTTCAACACACGACCTAGTATCCAACACACTACCTAGTATCCAACACATGACCTAGTATCAAACACATGACCTAGTACCCAACGCACGACCTAGTATCCAACACATGACCTAGTATCCATAACATGACCTAGTATCCAACACATGACCTAGAATCCAACACACAAACCAGTATCCAACACACGACCTAGTATCCAACACCCGACCTAGTATCCAACACACGACCTTATCCAACACTACCTAGTATCCAACACACGACCCAGTCTCCAACACACGACCCAGAGTCCAACACACGACCTAATGTAGTATCCAAAATATGACCTAGTATCCAATACACGATCAGGTATCCAACACACAACCCAGTGTCTAACACACGAACTAGTATCCAACACACGACCTAGTATCCAACACACAACGTAGTATCCAACGCACGACCTAGTATCCAACACATGACCTAGTATCCAACGCATGACCTAGTATCCAACACATGACCTAGTATTCAACACATGACCTTGTATCCAACACATGACCTTGTATCCAACACATGACCTAGTATCAACACACGACCCAGTGTCCAACAAATGACCTAGTATCCAACACATGACCTTGTATTCAACACATGACCTTGTATCCAACACATGACCTTGTATCCAACACATGACCTAGTATCAACACACGACCCAGTGTCCAACACACGACCTAGCATCCAACACACGACTCAGTATCCAACACACATACCCAGCATCCAACACATGACCTTTTATCCAATACATGATCTAGTATTCAACACCCGACCCAGTATCCAACACAGGACCCAGTGTCCAACACATGACCTAGTATCCAGCACACGACCTAGTATCCGACACACGATCTTGTATCCAACACTACCTAGTATCCAACACACGACCCAGTATCCAACACACGACTCAGAGTCCAACACACGACCTAATGTAGTATCCAAAACATGACCTAGTATCCAACACACGATCCAGTGTCCAACGCACTACCTAGTATCCAACACATGACCTAGTACCCAACATACGGCCAAGTGTCCAACACACGACCTAGTATCCAACACACGACCCAGTGTCCGACAAATAACCTAGTATCCAACACATGACCTTGTATCCAACACACGACCCAGTGTCCAACACACGACCTAGCATCCAACACACGACCTAGTATCCAACACACGACTCAGTGTCCAACACACGACCTAGTATCCAATACATGACCTAGTATCCAACACATGACCCAGTATCCAACACAGGACCCAGTATCCAACACAGGACCCAGTGTCCAACACATGACCAAGTATCCAACACACGATCCAGAGTCCAACACACGACCTAATGTAGTATCCAAAACATGACCTAGTACCCAACGTACGGCCCAGTGTCCAACACATGACCTAGTATCGAACACATGACCTAGTATCCAACACACGACCTAGTATCCAATACATGACCTAGTATTCCACACACGACCTAGTATCCACACGACCTAGTATCCAACACATGACCTAGTATCCAATATACGACCGAGTGTCCAACACATGACCTAGCATCCAACATACGACCCAGTATGCAACACATGACCTAGTATCCAACACATGACCCAGTATCCAACACACGACCTAGTATCCAAAAAATGACCTAGTACCCAACATACGGCCCAGTGTCCAACACACAACGCAGTGTCCAACAGACGACCTAGTATGACCTAGTATCCAAACATGACCTAGTATCCAACACACGACCTAGTATCCAACACACGACCCAGTATCCAACACACGACCTAACGTAGTATCCAAAACATGATATAGTATCCAACACACGATCAGGTATCCAACACACGACCCAGTTTCCAACACACGACCTAGTATACAACACACGACCTAGTATCCAACACATGACGTAGTATTTCACACATGACCTAGTATCCAACACATGACCTAGTATCCAACATACGACCCAGTGTCCAACACATGACCTAGTGTCCAACACATGACCCAGTATCCAACACACGACCTAGTATCCAACATACGACCTAGGCAAAAATGACCTAGTATCCAACACACGACCCAGCGCCGTCCAAACACACCCACCAGCATCCAACACACCCACCCAGATCTCAAATACACGACCCTAAATGTGAGTATCCAAAACATGATATAGCATCCAACACAATGGATCAGGCATCCAACACACCCACCCAGTTTCCAACACACACCCACCCAGTATACAACACAACACCATAGTATCCAACACACACTTAGCATTTCCACACACACCCACCTAGTATCCAACACATGACCTAGTATCCAACACATGACCCAGTGTCTAACACATGACCTATTATCAAACACATGACCTAGTATCCAACACACGACCCAGTATCTAACACACGACCTAGTATCCAAAAAATGACCTAGTATCCAACGCACGACCTAGTATCCAACACACGACCCAGTGTCCAACACATGACCCAGTGTCCAACACATGACCTAGGATCCAACATATGACCTTGTATCCAACACACGACCTAGTATCCAACACATGACCTAGTATCAAACACATGACGTAGTATCCAACATATGACCTAGTATCCAACACACGACCTAGTATCCAACACACGACCTAGTATCCAACACA